>NC_136904.1:4815872-4820872 GCF_949606895.1 Notothenia rossii | reverse complement strand
TGTATAGTTCTGGTTTGGATGATTACTGTCCACCCACAGTTCTTAGCCCTGCAGAAGAACTGCAGCTGCTTCGAGTATGCATGTGAAATATGTGAAAATCAATTGTGATGACAAACAACATCATCTCTGTTTACTGAAAACAGCTTTCCAACACATCAATCAGTGGTTGAGTCTCTTATTTATCGGCTTTTGAGCTCAGTCCTCATCCTTGTTTAGCCTCAATGCTCAACCTGTGTTGCTACGTTACACAAAACTGTTGTTCATATGTTGATTTGTTTGCCATTTGGCTGATGCGTTTGCATTACCATTGTTCCCTTAGCAAGATGCTTCTAAGTATCTTTATGATCATTTTAAACACATCCACAAGAACACACATGCAGAAGACAGAGTTTGAAAATCTGAATATCAGGGCGAGCTGTCTTTGGAGCAATTCAATCGGGTTGTTTTAGATTTCTTGTCAAAATGTGTGTGAGCCAGGACCTCACATCTACATTTAAGAGTCTAGCACTCTTATTATACATGCACAACACCTTCAGAAGTACTCTTTTTGTGGCCATTGTTATTCTTCTGCAACTATCTTTGTCTTTCTGGAACTGAAGAGATATTTGATATCCGCTGTGAACCCGTAGAGGTATCAGGAAACGGCTAATACAATAGCTTCTTGTGAACTCGAGAGCATTTGATTTGTCTTGTCTTTTTCCAGGTCAGTCAGCAGGGGGATTCCAGCAATTCCTTTTGTCTGTAGTTATCCTGTCGTGTCAGCTGATCTGACAGATGCTCCCAACTGGTTCAACAAGGCTAACCGCTGGCGCTGTTTAGACTCAAACAGATCATCTTTCTGATCTGGTTTCATATGCTTTGTCTGTCTATTGGGTAATTAAAATGTGGATGATTTGACTAGCCCGTCTGACAGGGAAGTGTGAAGTGTAATGGCCTTGTTTGTTCATTCCCAATGTGTTATGGATAAGAGGGCTTGATGGCAAAAATGGGGAAAGGTATCTGAGGTCATACTTGTTTTTTTGGAGGGACTGATATCTGGAGGTGCCAAGGTTACAAATACTGTCCATGTGGAAATATACCATCAACAGTCTGGGTTTATGGCAATGTCCTTCCTCAGAATAATCATATTATTGGCTGGTTTTCACCCCCATTTTAAGTCACAAGGTGCTTTACAGAGTTTAAGAGTTTTCCATTCACTTATTTTTGAGAAGAATTACATATCTGCCTTATTGCCGGATTTCCATTAATCATCATTCATCTGAAAATAGAAGGGCATGTTTGTTTACATTTGAAGGGACTTTAATTACACTAATATCTATAAATGTCATGTAATACAAGTCTTCTGACTGTTAATATTTACAATAACAGGGGAGGTATTATAATTAGGGATGTCCCGATCACCTTTTTTTGCTCCCGATCCGATTCCGATCATTTGATTTTGACAATTTGCCGATACCGATCTTTCCCCATCCGATCTTTATGCAATGAAATTGGATTTTCTATCCAACATGGATATAGCTTCTTTCTTTCACAGCAGCATTGGATCAGTTCAGTTGTGCAGCATTGGATCAAAACAAAATAAAGCTTTCAGTACTCGTTAGCTTACTGCTACAATTAGACACTGCGCCCTGCCCACTCTGTTGCCAGATTTGAGAGAAATAAGCAGGTCTATGAAAACAAGCCCCAAAGAAGCAACACATACATGATGTTGTGTAATTTGAAACCAAAACTAAGGCCTCAGGATGACTTTAAGACTTGAACATGGTCATTTTTGTTTTGTAATATTGAATAAAATTTTTTAAAAAAGTATTTATAAAAATATCAAAAAAAATCCCGATCCCCGATTTTTTTCTCCCGATTCCGATCTTTTGAAAATCACGTGATCGGTTCCGATCCCCGATCACGTGATCGGATCAGGACATCTATAATTATAATAAGCCATTTCTAGCTTCTAACCTCTCCTGTAATGGCAGATAATGCGTGTTTGTTCATTCCCAATGTGTTATGGATGAAAGGGCTTGATGAGTATCTGTAACTAGTAACTCATACTTGTTTGTTGAAGTGACTGTTATCTGGAGGTACAAATACTCTTGAATTGACTGCAAGGACTGTTTTACAAGTGAATTGAATTCTCACTATTGGAATTATTCAAAAGAAAGAGGGGAAATGCTGCTGTAATTGTCGTACAATCTCTCCTGAAAGACTGCCATATATTCTGTCCTTGTGTCTGAAGAGCCTTCTAACTGGGCGTCCATGGTTTCGTTTTCATCAACACTAACATGTGGCAACTTGCCTCGCCCTCAGAGACCCTTCCTGGTGTTTTTCTACATCTACATTACACCGGCTGTGCTTCTTCAGCTCTTTACTTTCAACCTTTGCACAAACAGTAACTCTGTCAAGTGCTGTTTGGCAGAGTCGACTTATCGGTTCCTTCCAACTTTCTCTAGCAAAGTCCCATTGCTCCTTTGCTTGCGTAATTTCACAGAGTTCAGGAGTTACATTAGCCTTGATATGGCCAGAGGTGGGAAGTAGTGGAGTACAAATACTTTGTTACTGTACTTAAGTACATTTTTCTGGTATCTGTACTTTACTCCACGACAACTTGAACTTTCTACTTCTTACATGTTGAACTCAAATACCTGTACTTTCTACTTCTTACATGTTGAACACAAATACCTGTACTTTCTACTTCTCACATGTTGAACACAAATACCTGTACTTTCTACTTCTCACATGTTGAACACAAATACCTGTACTTTCTACTTCTTACATGTTGAACTCAAATACCTGTACTTTCTACTTCTTACATGTTGAACACAAATACCTGTACTTTCTACTTCTCACATGTTGAACACAAATACCTGTACTTTCTACTTCTCACATGTTGAACTCAAATACCTGTACTTTCTACTTCTTACATTTTGAACACAAATACCTGTACTTTCTACTTCTTACATGTTGAACACAAATACCTGTACTTTCTACTTCTTACATGTTGAACACAAATACCTGTACTTTCTACTTCTTACATGTTGAACACAAATACCTGTACTTTCTACTTCTCACATGTTGAACACAAATACCTGTACTTTCTACTTCTCACATGTTGAACACAAATACCTGTACTTTCTACTTCTCTCATTTACCAAACAGGCTGGTTCCTTTAGTTTGAATGTGTGTTTGGTGGCGTGATCATTATTATTTAGAGTCATTGCGTGCCTATTGATTTGAACACGATCCGTGTATCCATCATTTCCTGGTCTTCTCTAAAGAAGAGGGACCAATGAAAACGTTGTCATGTTGCCGTTGTTCAGCATGGAAACATTCATTAGCTAACAATGACATTATTGTTCTATTAATATAAAGGGAGGTCAGGTACTCTTTAAAACAGCTGCTAGTTATGGGTACTTTTTACTGAAGTACATTTCAAAGCCTCTTTACTTTGACTTGAGTAAAGAAGTTTAGTCAGTACTTCTACTTTCACCAGAGTATTTTAAAACATGAGTATCTGTACTTCTACTCTAGTAAAGGATGTGTGTACTCTTGCCATCTCTGGATATGAAGTTACATTATTCAAGATAATTGAGCTATTCCACAATCTTTCTAAGCAACAGTAGAAGTGCCTGGTTCCCTGGTTGAGAATAACCACTCAACCATCACACTGTATTTATGTTGTCACATGACTCAACAAGCCTGAATAAGATCCATCCGTCCACATTCTGACTCCACAGGCAGTTTAGTGTCTTCACGACGGATCCAGAAAGAGACACATGTCCGGCTTTTCATCGCTTACAGGAAAGATGTTCGCTCCACCTCTGTTAGTGTTTTCCCCTTTGAACACTCTGTAATTATGGACAGGAAGCTGTGGACCACACATCTCCTGTGGGACGTTTCCTCACACGGAGAGGAGTGAAGGGGGGGAGGAAATTCAGCAACCGTGTGCAAAATACAGCGCTTTACCTACCTTTTTATTGTGAGCAAATTTGTATTGAGATGAATAAACAACATGTACAACCAAAAGCCCAACATGTTGTCTTTAAAAAAGAAGAAGAAAATAACTAAAAATTACATAAGAAAAATTAAAATGAGATAACAGCAATTACTTACAAAATATACAAAATGCAAAATACATATGTCAGCTAAAAATAATAACAATAATACACACACACACACACACACACACACACACACACACACACACACACACACACACACACACACACACACACACACACACACACACACACACACACACACACACACACACACACACACACACACACACACACACACACACACACACACACACACACACACACACACACACACACACACACACATAAAGACACAATGTATAGTACATTACAGATGCTGCTTAGTGGTGATAGGGCTTTACTTTCTCAAGTGTCTAAATAACCTATACATCTGATTTTAAAATGTGTGATTGAGTCTTTTTCTACATGATTCATTTGATCCGGTGAAACTCTGAGTCATTTAGTAGGGATCCTTTGCACTAGCCAATGAAAACATCGCCTCCTCTCCAGTCATTGTTCCCGTTACCAAATGGTGCACAGGTTTAGAGCGAAATGTCCAAACAAATTGATGAACGTTGTACATTTTCAGCCGTGATTCTCAAGAGGGCTCGGCAGGATTACATAACGACCGTAATTCCTGTAACTCTGGTACATGTTTCTATTAGGTTTGAATTGTTTGTGGATTTTGGCAGCCCAAACCCCGAATGTGTCTCTTTGTTGAAGTCTCTATAGTGAGTAGATTGTCGTGCCTGTGGTCGACTGCATTTGTTTCGACCTCCCGGCTAGATATGATGTCAGGAAAGCTCATAAAGGTGACCAGGACATTGCTTGTCAGCCATGAAGCGCTGTGAAGGGACCGAATGAATGGAGATCTTTGTTATAATGACGTGAACTCGCCTATAGACAACACAGACTGGTTTTCTGAATCACTGATCCACTCACTGAACCTACACAGACTTCCTTACA
>NC_136904.1:4798372-4813372 GCF_949606895.1 Notothenia rossii | reverse complement strand
TCACTTTACGGAATAGCACTATAAAGTAGCAAGTGAGTTAAAGTTTCTCACAATAATTCATGAAACAAACACAAATGTTTTATTTCCAATGACTTTTATGCAATGGTTTATATCATGTCATCTAGTGGGGTCCTCTTTTCTCAATGGAATAATGTTTTCTTCTGACTCTCCAACTCTCCAACCAACTCCTAAAAATCGTATTTTACATTTATTTACATGTTCTTTGGCTGATTTCTTAAAATATGGTTTAAATTTGCGATTATTTTTTATTTAAACCAAACTAAGCTCTTTCTCATCCACAGAGCCTGGCACATTATGCTCTACAAAACATGTTTAATGACTATCTAGGGATCGTTGTATGTGAAGTTTTATTTCACAAATCATTGAAACATCACTGAGGCTATGAATGGAAGTAGGGTGTTAAATGTAATTCTGAATATACATAAATCAGTGTTTGATTACCAACCAATGAATGTGGGAACAAAGTGGGAGGTCATGGAGCGCGTTGAGTTTGCAAAATGTGCTTTGTTCCTTCTTAAATAAACAAAAACAAACACCACACTTTCTTTTTAGGCATTACAGTACAGCCCCGTCATAAAGGGAAGGGTAACCCAAAACCAAACCGTACAGGAAGTGGAGTTTCAGCCCGAGGGCTCAGTTCCTGGCAGTCACCATCAACACAATTAATGGAGAGGAACATCCCAATCCCAATATCGACCGCAGCCATTTCCATTTCCCTCTCACATCCTGATCAAATCAAGTTATTTACAAAGCCCAACACCTCCCGGTTGATCCTGTGAATCCAATACGGTGAAGCAGAAACATTTCCCCCCCTTATATAAGATAAGATGTACTTTATTGATACCAATTTGGGACATTTTTGCGTTGCAGAAAAGACAAGGCATTGCACGTAAGAGAAATTAAAAGAGTAGAAATAAACAATAAAAAAATGTTAACATCCTATCATATCATTGTTTTTAATTCATTGGAGCAAGTCTTCAGTGTTTTTGCTCCAAACTTGATTTGTACTCGTTGAAAACTTGTATATTATATTAAACTGTCTTTGTTCAATTACTATACTCCTGTTTTTAGAGTTTAAACCCATAAGTACTATTCTTACTGTATTTTAAGGCTGTAGGCAGTCCATAAAAAAGGGGCTAAATACAGGAAGTAAACACAAAATACAAACATCCTTCCGTACATTTGAAAATGTTTCATAAACACAGGCAACCCTAACCCTAACCCTAATCTGTGGTTGAAGTGAAGGTGATTGTAATTGGGATTTAAATGTTGATAGAAATACAAAAAGGGTATTCAATAATTTACAAGGGTAAACATTAGGGAGATTATTGTTTTAAATGAATAACATTGAATTAAATGTTTTTCAAGCCACTAAGAACAGACATTTTGAGCTACAACCCTAAACTGGCAGCCAGTGATAAAACATGTTTACATTATTTTATCATGACATTGAATTACAAGGCACGCAATTTGCAATGACAATAGAGTTAAATCTTGTTTTTCTAATTCATACTCAGTGGTTTTTCTTGAAAGATGTGAGTGCTGCGTACCGGTACGCCGAACCGGTACTGGACTTGTAAAAAGTTTCGGTTCAAGTCCGGTTAAAACCGGAACGTCGGGAACCGGTACTTGGACTCGCAAAAAAAACTAGCACTTACGTATATTCTCCTTTTTGTTCTAAACCATCTAAAACCTTCCATAGATCGAGAAATTTGCGCTGAGAAAAGACGAAAAACATCGTGTCGGCTTCTGATATGGCGGCCATTACTGAACTCACGAAGTCTCGCAAAATATCGCAACTACTCGCGAGATCTGTGTGACGTCAAGGGAAGCGAGCGATGTGATTGGCTTAGACATAGTGGACAGCGTGGTCGAGTAGTAGTCACAGTGTATACTGTATAGTAGGTGTGTAACAGTGTAATGCGTGTAGTCTACATTACACTCTACCTTTCAGCAAAGTTTTAGGGATTTAGGCTCAGTCAGCTCAGGGACTGTTTGGTTACTTTAGTTTGGTAAATGAAATAAATGTTTGAACTTTATAGAAGTTCACTGTAGTTGCTGTCATAAGTCATTTGTAGACTAAGTGGCAAAAAGTGTTTTTTTTACATTTGTACTTTGTAGAGAAATGTAGACACAAGTTGGAAGGGAGCACAATAAACCTGACGAGTTTGAATTTGAGTTGATTATGAGTTTATTTTAAATTGATAATTAGCTCACAATAAGTTCACTTTAGTTACTCACACAACTTGACACAAGCCATGGGTTCAGGTCCGGACTTATAAGTCCGGACCTGAACCTGAACCTTTGCACTTGAGTCCGGACCTGAACCTGAATGTGAGTCTAGGTACGCAGCACTAAGCATGAGTACTGTGGCGCTGATCTTGTTTATATAAACTAAATCAAATATGACGAGAACATGGCGCCTGTAAACAAGATGGCGTCGCGGACCTAAACAACAACGTGACGTCGGAACTCCGTAAAAACAAAGCTGTCTGCCGTCTGACGCTCTGCTCGACTGATCCTCTTCCTGGAGTCATTATACAGTTTTTGACAAACAGAAATTACTTTAACATTTTTATGGGGAAAATCTGCCTTTTTGGTATGAGGGCGACGCCGCAAGTGCCGCTATTACCCGTCAAGAAAAACAGTTTTTAAAACAGTTTTTTTTAGTGTTAAAATCATTCATCATGTAACACAGTTGAGTCTTTCAAAAGTAATGTTTGCTTAGACTTAAAGTAGAGATCCTAGGTGGGGTTTTATTTTGACAACACCTTTGTGGATCCATCTAATGGACTTTTACAGAGGTTATTAATCAGATTGAATTCCTGTCAAACGTCATATCTTCTAACAACACAACACGGGGGGGGGTTGGTTTACACCTGTGCAATATCTCCAGGTGGGTTTCCAGTCAGTTCCGTTAACAGAGGTGGGAAGTAGTGGAGTACAAATACTTCGTTACTGTACTTAAGTACATTTTTCTGGTATCAGTACTTTACTCCACGACTTATTTTTCTGACAAATTTTTACTTTCTACTTCTTAAATGTTGAACAAAAATACCTGTACTTTCTACTTCTTACATTTTGAACCCAAATACCTGTACTTTCTACTTCTTACATTTTGAACTCAAATACCTGTACTTTCTACTTCTTACATTTTGAACTCAAATACCTGTACTTTCTACTTCTTACATGTTGAACCCAAATACCTGAACTTTCTACTTCTTACATGTTGAACACAAATACCAGTACTTTCTACTTCTTACATGTTGAACTCAAATACCTGTACTTTCTACTTCTTACATGTTGAACTCAAATACCTGAACTTTCTACTTCTTACATGTTGAACTCAAATACATGTACTTTCTACTTCTTACATGTTGAACACAAATACCTGTACTTTCTACTTCTTACATGTTGAACACAAATACCTGTACTTTCTACTTCTTACATGTTGAACTCAAATACCTGTACTTTCTACTTCTTACATGTTGAACTCAAATACCTGTACTTTCTACTTCTTACATGTTGAACTCAAATACCTGTACTTTCTACTTCTTACATGTTGAACTCAAATACCTGTACTTTCTACTTCTTACATGTTGAACTCAAATACCTGTACTTTCTACTTCTTACATGTTGAACTCAAATACCTGAACTTTCTACTTCTTACATGTTGAACTCAAATACATGTACTTTCTACTTCTTACATGTTGAACACAAATACCAGTACTTTCTACTTCTTACATGTTGAACTCAAATACCTGTACTTTCTACTTCTTACATGTTGAACTCAAATACCTGAACTTTCTACTTCTTACATGTTGAACTCAAATACCTGTACTTTCTACTTCTTACATGTTGAACCCAAATACCTGTACTTTCTACTTCTCTCATTTTCCAAACAGACTGGTTCCTTTAGTCTGAATGTGTGTTTGGTGGCGTGATCATTATTATTTAGAGTCATTGCGTGCCTATTGATTTGAACACGATCCGTGTATCCATCATTTCCTGGTCTTCTCTAAAGAAGAGGGACCAATGGAAACGTTGTCATGTTGCCGTTGTTCAGCATGGAAACATTCATTAGCTAACAATGACATTATTGTTCTATGAATATAAAGGGAGGTCAGGTACTCTTTAAAACAGCTGCTAGTTATGGGTACTTTTTACTGAAGTACATTTCAAAGCCTCTTTACTTTTACTTGAGTAAAGAAGTTTAGTCAGTGCTTCTACTTTCACCAGAGTATTTTTAAACACGAGTATCTGTACTTCTACTCGAGTGAAGGATGTGTGTACTCCTCTCGTGCCGTTGACATTAATCCATTGCAGATCTGTATCTGTGTTTCTGGATCCACACGCTGGGCTGTCATCAGTCTAGACGTCTGCCTTTGTTATTGTTGTGAGTAAGTCACACTGCTGAAGCCTGAAGAGTGGGACGTCCTGTTCCCCTCAGCGGCTTCGGCTGTGTACTTTCAAATTCTAGCGCACTCAAGCTGGTTTCTCCAAAATTACATACTCCACCTTTAAGTACTTTAATTATAAAAAACACTTAATATATTTTGTAAAACAAGAAGAGAAGGAGGAAGAGCAAAGGACGGGGGAGGAAAATAAACTTAAAAAGGGGGAAATGTGGAGGGGAAACAAACTGAAAAAACGGAGTAGTTGACTTCTTGTAAATTAATCAAACATAACTGTATTAGGTTGACAAGTTGAACTTCATAACATTTTACCTTTGTTTTTTCTGTCTATCTATTCTATCTGGCGTTCATCAACCACTAATTAAGAGGTGTAATGGAACCCTCGTTATGACACTGACAGGTGTGAGTTTCCCAGCATGCACTCTGCAGACCGGGTGTTTCTGGATCAGCTGATCTTTATCCCACAACGTGATGACACGGTGGAAAACTGCTTCAAAGCGGAGACTCCTAAATACTCCACAGCTACCTTCAGTGACTTTATTCAACCCTTACTTTGTAATGCTATCATTTAAAACATTGGCCAAAGAAGGAGCAAATGAGCTCTATATGGGTTACGTTATTAGACTAGATTTCAGAATGAAATACTCTGTGTGTGCAATTTTTTGTTTTGTGACGGTTGCTCCACTTAAGAATTAAAATAAATAAAATCTCATAAACATAAAATGTTCAAGTTAACGTGTGCAACACAAATCCAAAATGAATTTAAAGTATAAAAAAAAATAGAAAATATGTTTGTGTTGTCTGGCTCCCCCAAGTGGCTGTGTGTGTGTGTGTGTGTGTGTGTGTGTGTGTGTGTGTGTGTGTGTGTGTGTGTGTGTGTGTGTGTGTGTGTGTGTGTGTGTGTGTGTGTGTGTGTGTGTGTGTGTGTGTGTGTGTGTGTGTGTGTGTGTGTGTGTGTGTGTGTGTGTGTGTGTGTGTGTGTGTGTGTGTGTGTGTGTGTGTGTGTGTGTGTGTGTGTGTGTGTGTGTGTGTGTGTGTGTGTGTGTGTGTGTGTGTGTCAGACATAATACACTAAATTAAAGTCAACGTCTCAGTGTGTTTCACCTCACACATTTCCCCCCTTTTTGAAGTGTATTTGCCTCCCCTATCCTTTGCTCTTCCTCCTCTTCCTCTTCCTCCTCCTAATTCTCCACATCCTCTCTTTTTGCTTCTGCATCTGTAAGCGAGGCTTAAATCTGGCCTCCATTAATTTACAGATGTCCATTTAAACTTTGATCCTCTTCAGTGGTCATTTGTAGACCCGAGGCGGTACATTAGCCTCTTTTTTTGTTGTTGCAAATTACACCTTCCCAACACGGCTCCCATCACCCCGTCGCAGAGGTCAGGAGGGAATCCGGGGGGGGGGGGGGGGGGGGTTTGACGGGTGTTGGAGCAGAGAAAGAACATTTTGTGCCAGCACTGGTTCCCTCCTGCTGGTCTCTAACAAGCTGGTGGTGGGACCACACAGGCTGCGTTCTGATTGGTTGGTTCCTCGGTCAGGAGGTCATCTCATGGGCACTGCTGATGGGTGTTTGTCGTATCGGAAAGAGGGCACGAACTAAATTCAGCTGTGGATATGGAGAGCACAAGATGGAAATGATTACCTCAACTGTGGGCAACTTTTGTTCAAATATATAAGCAATCTTTCCAATCCAAATTATCCAGACTCCATTAAACTTCAAAATCGACCCAGAATTAATCGGAATAGAATATATCTTTATTGTCATCATACAAAGTACAACGACATTTCTTTGGCAACTCTCACTGCAGTAAAAAAATACACACAAATAAATAAATAACTAAGAGTGGTAAAAGCAGAGGTAGTAGCGATGACGGTGCAAAGAGATAACATTCAATGTCAATGTGCGTATTTACACTTACAGTCTAAAAACGTTAAATCTACAAAACTGTATAAATGTAGTGTATTCATAAAGGGTTTTAGTAACCAAAGGATGTAAGTATACATACATAGCCATAAATATGTCTACATAGTAGTGGTTGCAGTCTTTGAATCAGACCCTAAGGACTACAAATATGGCTTCTTTCCGGTTTAACACTAGAACCGCCAGAGGTCGCTGTATACCTAAAACCGCCAACGGGTCAAATGTACCCGCTATAGATTTTCAAGGTACAATGTTCTTTTATTTATCATACAGAACAGTGAGTTGTGATCGCACAGGGATGAAACCTATACCAATAGAATCTGTGGACTCTTAGCTTTTCATATGATATAGTGCAGATAGCATGAAGTATAAAATATCGCTACTGTGAGCTATGTGCAAAGTGTCTCTCTCTCTCTCTCTCTCTCTCTCTCTCTCTCTCTCTCTCTCTCTCTCTCTCTCTCTCTCTCTATAACTATCTCTCTATAACTATCTCTCTATTTCTCTCTCTCTCTCTCTCTCTCTATAACTATCTCTCTATCTATCTATCTCTCTCTCTCTCTCTCTCTCTATAACTATCTCTCTATAACTATCTCTCTATTTCTCTCTCTCTCTCTCTCTCTCTCTCTATAACTATCTCTCTATCTATCTATCTCTCTCTCTCTCTCTCTCTCTCTCTCTCTATAACTATTTCTCTATAACTATCTCTCTATTTCTCTATAACTATCTCTCTATAACTATCTCTCTCTCTCTCTCTCTCTCTCTCTCTCTCTCTCTCTCTCTCTCTCTATAACTATCTCTCTCTATCTATCTCTCTCTCTCTCTCTCTCTCTCTATAACTATCTCTCTATTTCTCTCTCTCTCTCTCTCTCTCTATAACTATCTCTCTATCTCTCTCTCTCTCTCTCTCTCTCTATAACTATCTCTCTATCTCTCTCTCTCTCTCTCTCTCTCTATAACTATCTCTCTATAACTATCTCTCTATCTCTCTCTCTCTCTCTCTCTCTCTCTCTCTCTATAACTATCTCTCTATCCATCTCTCTCTCTCTCTATAACTATCTCTCTATAACTATCTCTCTATCTATCTCTCTCTCTCTCTCTCTCTCTCTCTCTCTCTATAACTATCTCTCTATTTCTCTATAACTATCTCTCTATAACTATCTCTCTATAACTATCTCTCTATAACTATCTCTCTCTCTCTCTCTCTCTCTCTCTATAACTATCTCTCTATTTCTCTATAACTATCTCTCTATAACTATCTCTCTCTCTCTCTCTCTCTCTCTCTCTCTCTATCTATAAGGAACCGCAGTAGACATTAGGCGTTGCTATAGCAACACGTCATGTTTACGCTGCACTTTCTATGAGGTAAATATTACCCCATATGGGTATAAATGGCATTTTTATTTGGAATTGTTTTCAATCTGACTTCATATTGACAACAGAGGAAAAGTCACGGACTGGGAGACTTGAATCTTTGATTGAAACAAAGTTCATGGCAGAAAAGAGATACTGGATGCAGGTGTCACAGATCAGGTTTATTTCATATAAAAAGCAAACAGGTTTTGCACCAAAAGCCGTCAAATCATCCCGTTTGCTTTTCACTTTCAACACTTCCATATTTTAGTTCCCTTTGCTTCTGAATTGGTATCATGTTTTTTCTGACTGGGTAATTGGCGCCAGCTCCTCAGAATGAGAAACAGGTTTATTACCAGGTAACACATACAAGGAGTTTGACTTGGTGTTGTGGTGCATACATCAAAAAATAAATAAAACACAGATAGAAAAGTATTTGAAGAAACTATAATGACATAAAAAGATATGGTAAAATATAAAAGTATTAACATTCACTTCTCCTCGTGAACCAAATCACAATTTCTTCCATTTTCTTTTGCCTTTTTTCTCGAATGTTGGCCTCAAGAAGTTCTGTATTTGATTCTCAGTATCAGAGATATAGTCAGAAAGGTGTCGACTATCTGGTTGTGCTTCATGGAGAAACTCAGTAACACAATGTGATGATATAAATAATCAAAGAGTGTTTTATTGCTGGCAGCGACTGAAGGGATGTAACTCAAAATGGCGGTTTTTCCTCCGTTTTTCGGCCATTGCTCCAACCATTGAAATGCTGGTTATTTCACAGGTCATAAATATGTCTTAAAATGATACATACATGTACAAACAATGTGATATAAGTGGGTGATTTGTCCCTTTTTATTCTGGTGGTTCACACACTTTTTTCTGCAGGGCCTACATGCTCCGACAAAAAAGTGCATTTCATTGGGGAAGCATTTAAACGTGACACCGCAGCATCTTTTACTTGTTTACTGTGCAACAACATTCATCAGATGTTCTTACTTCTGCAAAAAAATGGTATGTTTTGCAACTCCCTGGGAATACATTAAAGCCTCACCCTTTTCTCTCCTGCTTGGGAACAACTGGATTAAGTTATTTTTAGGCAAAAAAGGCCAAAATACAAGGCGATTTTCAAATAGAAATGTTGATATTGGCTGGTCTTGTTAAGTATTCTGTTATCATATCTCCCACCTTTCAGATTGCAAGCGTTAGTCATGCACGTCTATAGTCAAACCCTTTTTATTTTGTTGCACTGTGACTTTTATGGCAGCCATTATCCCCCCAAAACACCCTTTCTTCTAACGGAGCACACTAAGTTGGAGGAGTAGAAGAAGCAGCAGATGGTTGGAATCTCTCTGTTGTGTTTCAAGCCTCGGGAATGACTTCCTTTTCCAATTTGACATCTGTTTTTGGGAGACTTTTTTGTTTGTTTTTGTTCAAAGAGCCTTGCAGTCTGTTCCCAGATCTTCGTCTAGTTTCCAGTAGTGTAAACCCGGAGATGTTGACTAGTTTAATGTTAGAAATGAATAGTAAAGGGTCCCCAGAACATAGAAACTGCCGAATGCTAATCTGCATATGTTGGGCAATTTGCACAATTAGCATAAGTTGTGTTAATTAGCATGATGTTGCATTATAGCGTGTGTAAACAATACAGATAAAAGGCCATATTTGTATTCTCTGTGGGCTACCATGGATAGTTTTCTGACCTTTGGATTTAGAGACTATAAGATGGATATGATTACCTCAACTGTGGACAACCTTTCTTCAAATAAATAAGCAATCTGTCCAATCCAAATGATCCCCTAAAACTTCAAAATCGACCCAAAATGCATCAAAATCAGAACCTAGGGACCACAAATATGGCATCTTTTTGGTTAAAACTACCAGTTTGAATCCTGAAAATGTCAGAAATGGATTCAGCATCGTCAATAACCCCAAAAACCACTTGTCCAAATCTGCCAAGCCATTTTTTAACTATTGTCCTTATAAGTTATAATGCAATTTTAATGCCACTTAACGTATCTGATGCTGATGTGTGTGTTGTTTTTGTTGTTGTTGATGATGTTGAATCCATTTCTGACATTTTCAGGATCAGAAAATGGCAGTTTTAACCAGGAAGTGACCATACTTGTGCTCCTGATGCGCTGATTTTGATACATTTTGGGTAGATTTGAACGTGTATGAGACTCAAAACAGCAATTTTTGATCCTGAAAATGTCAGAAATAGATTCAACCTCCTCAAAAAACGCACCAAAAATGTTTCCAAATCAGCCGAGCCATTTTTTAGCTATTGTCTGCATTGATGCTAATTAACTCAACGGATGCTAATTGTGTAAATTGCCCAACATATGCAGGTTATCATCCGGCAGTTTCTATGTGCTGATGACCTGTACTTTACATTTCTAACATAAAAGGCTTCGGGTTCCCATAGTGACGATCTTGCTCGTGCATCACTGAAATATAAACTAGAGAATCTGCAGCTCGCTTGTCTTCACTTTGTTTGACAGAAACGCCGGAGGCAACATGTTGCAACGCGCTTCACAGTTTTATCGCTCGCATCCCATAAACACCGCTCCCTTTCCCCCTCCCTTCGCTCTGGTTCAAACCGGCCTTTCTGACCGAAGAGGATGACATCATGAAAGTTGCAGTTTACCCCCTTTTTCCCTTTTTGTTTACGCCTCACAGGAAACACACGGAAACAGTTTGAAGCGTCTATTTAAAGTGTTTCCATGGCAATTAGTGTTTGTTTCTGAAGGTCCACAGCTTTTCCCTCTGAGATCAGATCCTGTTTGTTCGAGTATTACTTTCATTTTCAATCAGTCTGAGTATTTTCTAGATGAATCAATGAAAACTCTGTGTAAATGAAAGAATAAAATACTTAAAATCCCGACTTTGTATATTTAGAGAGCAAGGAACCAATGTGTATTATACTTCGATCAGTTTTCCATAATCATTTAATGAATTGATTCTGCAAATCGTCCCTTATAGACAGACTCTGTGATTGGTCAATCTCTTAGAGATGTCCCACCCCTTATCACGTACAATGTGTTCGAGTGCTAGCCAATAGAAGCGGAAGTTTTCAACGGTGATGTCACTATGTTTAGGCAGGAAACAGAGATTTTAGCCTCTGCAGACCATTTACATGCACTAAAACCTATATAACACACTACAGGAAAGGGAAAAGTAACTTTCTTTTGCAACTAACTAACTTTTATTTTATTATTAGTCATTTTTATTATTAATAAATCATTTGGTAACAAAAACATCCGTCCCAGTTCCTCCCAGTTCAAGATGATGTCTTTATTCACCATAATATTCACTTTAATATCATATAAAACCAAGAAAAGCAGGAAAAAGTTTTTTAGGGGCAAAAGCTGACACTCAAAATAATGGAGGTGATGAAAGCTTTTTCCACGTATTAAATCAGCGTCGTAACTTAGCTTCCCCGCTTTTAAAAAAAAAGCCACGGCAAGTTGTTGCTTCTTTCTTCACTCAACGTAGTTTCCCTCCCCTGTCATCAGTCACAATATCCTCTTATTTAGAGAAACCACAGCAGCAACTGGACCAGAGACTTCCAGCTGTGATGGGGGGAAAACACGGAGTGGATTTTAGTCTCTGTGGATCTGGGATCTGTTGCTCACCCTGCACCTGGTGTTTTGATCTAATGAAGTGTGTGTGTGTGTGTGTGTGTGTGTGTGTGTGTGTGTGTGTGTGTGTGTGTGTGTGTGTGTGTGTGTGTGTGTGTGTGTGTGTGTGTGTGTGTGTGTGTGTGTGTGTGTGTGTGTGTGTGTGTGTGTGTGTGTGTGTGTGTGTGTGTGTGTGTGTGTGTGTGTGTGTGTGTGTGTGTGTGTGTGTGTGTGTGTGTGTGTGTGTGTGTGTGTGTGTGTGTGTGTGTGTGTGTGTGTGTGTGTGTGACAAAAGTATAATGTGTGATATTGGTCGATATAAATAAACTTTAATTGATTTCTTTCTTTCTCTCCATCAGAGTGTCCAGAGAGGTGTGCACGGCGGGCGTGCACGTTGGAGGGCGAGTGCTGCCACCCTCAGTGTTTGGGCAGCTGTTCATCCCCCAGCAGCGACACATCGTGCGCTGCATGCGTTCATTATTTCCACCGGGGGCGCTGCGTGGCCGACTGCCCCCCGGCACCTTCAGGTTCGAGGGCTGGAGGTGCATCAGTGCTGAACTCTGCTCCAAAGTCCACCTGCCCGACTCCAACAGCTTCTACATCCATGACGGGGAGTGCATGACCGAGTGTCCGAGCGGGTACATGCCCAAGACCCTCAGCAGGTGAGCGACACATGCCCAAAAAATACATGCCCAAAAAATACATGCCCAAAACCCTCAGCAGGTGAGCGACACATGCCCAAAACATACATGCCCAAAACATACATGCCCAAAACCCCAGCAGGTGAGCGATACATGCCCAAAACATACATGCCCAAAACATACATGCCCAAAACCCTCAGCAGGTGAGCGATACATGTCCAAAACATACATGCCCAAAACCCCAGCAGGTGAGCGATACATGCCCAAAACATACATGCCCAAAACATACATGCACAAAACATACATGCCCAAAACCCCAGCAGGTGAGCGATACATGCCAAAAACATACATGCCCAAAACATACATGCCCAAAACCCTCAGCAGGTGAGCGATACATGCCCAAAACATGCATGTCCAAAACACACATGCCCAAAACCCCAGCAGGTGAGCGATACATGCCCAAAACATACATGCCCAAAACCCCCAGCAGGTGAGCGATACATGCCCAAAACATACATGCCCAAAACATACATGCCCAAAACATACATGCCCAAAACATACATGCCCAAAACCCCAGCAGGTGAGCGGTACATGCCCAAAACATACATGCACAAAACATACATGCCCAAAACATACATGCCCAAAACATACATGCCCATAAACCCCAGCAGGTGAGCGATACATGCCCAAAACATACATGCCCAAAACATACATGCCCAAAACATACATGCCCAAAACATACATGCCCATAAACCCCAGCAGGTGAGCGACACATGCCCAAAACATACATGCCCAAACCCCCAGCAGGTGAGCGGTCCTTCCAGTATATAAGATTATTAATGAGGGAGTTCTCAAGACGCCCAACAGGTGAGCTGATTTATGACACATGGAGGAAGTCATCGTGCTCCTGAGAGGACTTACAGTAGGCCTATATAAGATGTGTTGCCGATTTGGGTAAAGTCCTGAGCTTCATAATACACCAACGGAATAAGAAAATAAGAAAAAAAAACACAAGATAGAATAAAATAAGGGATTGAAGGGGTTATAAAGATCACTCCGTCACAGACATTAATCATATTATTTTACATGTGGAAACCATCGTTGTGTCGCGTCAAGGTCATTATTCAAATGTGGGCAGGATGTAGGAAAATAAGATAAGATAATAATATTTCAAACATGTTGTGACTGAGGCTGCAGACGGGACAGACGGGTTTAATATCACTGAAATAAACACAACCCCACTTCTGTCTCTCTTAACCGGTAACACCACATGTTTTGAGGAAAGATAGAGAGTGTGTGTTTGGGAGACATTTCTGACGGGCAGTACGAAATCGTTTTCTGTTCTCCCACATATGTACAAGCATCTTAAGCTTTGCTCTTTAAATGTCAACCAGCTTTCATAGATAACCATTAAAGCATCATATAAATCCTGACCGCTGAAATAAAGCCGCAGGCTGGAGGAGATCTTATTAGGCGCGTTCACACCGGAGTACTTTCCCCGGTTAGTTCCGTTAGTACCCCTTATGTCGCGTTCACACCGGAGTACTTTCCCCGGTTAGCTCCATTAGTACCCGTTATGTCGCGTTCACACCAAAAAGAGAACTTAGTGCCGGGAACTTTTACCCCCATTTCTAGTGCCTGCTGAGAGGTGGTACTCTCCTAATAATAATAAACAAAGTGCATCCAACACAACTTTATTGATATAGCACATTTAAAAACAATAGAGTGCTGTACATCAATACATTTAGACAAAGCTGATAGGACAAAAAAATAAATGTAAAAACACGAGACAATGAAACCATACTTATGTCCACAGACTGAAACACTCTCATACACGATGTCAAATCATTTACAAACACAACAAAATAGAAAATCCCAATTTAAAAAAACATTATATTCTTGCAGAGCTCTTGCGGGGCCACATAAAATGAAGCCGAGGGCCGGATTTGGCCCCCGGGCCTTGAGTTTGACACCCCTGCCTTAGACCATGAGAGCACAGGTTCAATCGAGTTAGAATGAATTGAACTAACAAGAAAAGTGAATCTCTCGTAGACATCACTCAGCTGGTGCTGTCGAACACTGGGAAAGAAACCAGACTAAAGGTCAGGGTGTGAAGCACTGAGAGAACGTCAGTGAAGAGGCATTTGGCATTTCATTGTGTTTTTTATATCACGAGGAAAGCTTCTGCTCTGAGTAACACATGGCGTCTGTTCTCCCCTCTGTCTGCAGCATGTACTGCAAAGCCTGCGATGGTCTGTGCGACAAAGTGTGTGAGGAGAAGGTCATCGACTCCATGGACGCTGCTCAGTCTCTGAAGGGATGCACCGTCATCCAGGGGAACCTGCACATCAACATCAGGAGGGGCCGTGAGTCACACACACACACACACACACACACACACACACACACACACACCCACCCCTACACACTACTTAAAAACAGTTAAAGAGGTTTGATGGTTACATATGGTTGAACCACTAAAGATGCAGTTAAAGCAGAGGGTGTAATCAATACATCAGTGTGTAATAACATTGTGTGTGTGTGTGTGTGTGTGTGTGTGTGTGTGTGTGTGTGTGTGTGTGTGTGTGTGTGTGTGTGTGTGTGTGTGTGTGTGTGTGTGTGTGTGTGTGTGTGTGTGTGTGTGTGTGTGTGTGTGTGTGTGTGTGTGTGTGTGTGTGTGTGTGTGTGTGTGTGTGTGTGTGTGTGTGTGTGTGTGTGTGTGTGTGTGTGTGTGTGTGTGTGTGTGTGTGTGTGTGTGTGTGTGTGTGTGTGTGTGTGTGTGTGTGTAGACAACCTTGTGGCAGAGCTGGAGAGTTTCACCGGGTTGATCCAGAGGGTGACGGGGAACGTGAGGATCAGACACTCACACACTCTGACATCGCTGGCATTCCTGCGCAGCCTGAAACACATCGAGGGGAGAGAGCTGCTGGACGAGTGAGAACACACACACACACACACACACACACACACACACACACACACACACACACACACACACACACACACACAACATCGCTGTTGGCGCCGT
>NC_136904.1:4780872-4793372 GCF_949606895.1 Notothenia rossii | reverse complement strand
GTTGATGTAGAAGAGACATGAAGAAGAGGGGACACATGTTGATGTAGAAGAGACATGAAGAAGAGGGGACACATGTTGATGTAGAAGAGACATGGAGAAGAGGGGACACATGTTGATGTAGAAGAGACATGAAGAAGAGGGGACACATGTTGATGTAGAAGAGACATGAAGAAGAGGGGACACATGCTGATGTAGAAGAGACATGAAGAAGAGGGGACACATGCTGATGTAGAAGAGACATGGAGAAGAGGGGACACATGCTGATGTAGAAGAGACGTGAAGAAGTGGATTTTGCAGCAGCATAAAAAACAACGTAGAAATGAAAGACTAGAAATAAACAATGCTAGAATTGAAACATCTCAAAGCAGAATTAAAAAGCACATTTCGTGCTTCCTGCGATTTGAAAACTACACTAGTCCATATTGCTATTTTTGATAAAAAGATGAACCCATATAACCCGGTGTTTTCTGCAGACCCTTCCAGAACATCACGGAGTTCGAGGGTCAGGACGGCTGCGGCTCGAACAGCTGGAACATGGTGGACGTGGAGCTGCGCCCGGACAAAGACTCGGACCCCGGGGTGCTGCTCGCCGCCCTGAAGCCCTGGACGCAGTACGCCGTGTTCGTCAAGGCCATCACGCTCAAAGTGGACGACAAACACCTCAGCGCCAAGAGCAAGGTGGTCTACATCCGCACCAGCCCCTCAGGTGAACACCCATCAAGGTTACCTGGTGCACATCTCCAAAGCATACATTGGTCTCATTTTGTACCCCCTCTTTCCCCATAAGATAAATCTGCATACAGTACATATTAGACCCTCCAGAATAACACGGGCTAAATTCCTTGATTATGCGATTCAACATGCGGGGTTTTTATGAGATTTTATGCGGTGAAATTGCGGGAAGTTGCGAAATATGCTAAATATGCGGGAAAAAGAATAACCATTTTTTTAAATATTGGGCTGTCTTATTTATTCTCTCTCACACACAACCCTGCCACTAACGTTAAACCCCTTTACTATTCAATTAAACAAATTCAATGTTTATTTATTGTAAAAGCAATTGGGCTATTTTAATCTCACGCACACACACACACACACACACACACACACACACACACACACACACACACACACACACACACACACACACACACACACACACACACACACCCACACACTTCTCCGCCTCATTCCGTTTTCATTTACTCGTTCGTTATCTGCAGCTTCAATCTTGTAGGCTACTCACTTCGTTTCTTGTAGCCCTCGAAAGGGTTTTGGAGGTTGATGCCTCGTGAACGTGAGTTGTTTGGCTTTCTTGTCCGCAGCAGCAGAAAGCATTTTCGAATGTTTGAATGAATCAAAGTGGGTCGTCACCGTCGATGTTCTCTTATGCTCCAACACACAGTTGCACGGGGTGCAGAATAGTTTCCCCCCACTTTTTGCCCGGTCTTTAGTAGAAATGTTCGTCGGTAAATGAGATGGATTCGATTTTTTCATCTTGGTGTTTTCTCTATCGTGTGAGCTCCACACGTTCACTCTATACAGTGTTGTTTACATTCTGTGATGCGCGAGCTGATGACGTCACGTCAAGACGAGTGAACTTTTTTCTCTCTCAACTTTGTGTGGAAAAATGCGGGGATTATGCGGCCTTTTAAAAATCTCCGCCATTTTGCTGATTATGCGGTAAATTCTGCGATCACAGAATCTTGGTTTTTCTGGAGGGTCTAACTTATGTCTTTCAACTTTGAATGAGCACAACATCTAATAATCTCTCCTATAAAATATCTTTAATAGCATATTATGTCAAGAGACAAAAAACAAAACGTATTTATAACTTTTTTCATTTTCATAAATCTGTATCATACAAAAATGTCTTTCAGACCCTAACACACTAACTCTGAATGAGCACAAATTATATTAATGTTACTTATAATAAAACACAGTCACCAATCATCAAGTTCAAGATATGGCTGCACTGCAGCGAAGCCCGAATTAAATTGGTCAAAATAAAAAAAATGTACCCCCTTTTTTGCCCAAAAGATCCCCCTTTGTTAAACAAACATATGTCTTTCAAACACCTAAAAATCATTTGTAAAACTAACATTAATTATATATTATGTCAAGAGACAAATAAAACAACTTATTGATATATTTTTTCATTGATTTTTTATAATTTTTTGGGGGTTAATAACATTATTATGGCACTACATAGCCATGCTGCTTAATAGCTGCATGGAGAATCAAGATGAACAGCAATTCAATGCCTCAATCAATCAATCAATCAATCAATTAATCAATCAATTAATCAATCAATTAATCAATTAATCAATCAATTAATCAACACATAAATAATAACAATACCAATTAAAAGGCAAATTAAAAAGGTGTGTCTTAAGTATGAACGCTCTCTATCGGTCAAAGTTCGCAGGGTGCAAGGTCACCAAGGGTATTTACTGGGACCCTGGAGGGATTGCAAAAATAATAAGAGCGATTGTTTTAATGTATTTTAATTCGGCAGATCGTTAAAAACGTGAAAGTCAACAATAAAAATGTAAAATCGATTTAAAGTGTGTCTGGGGCTGGAGTTATACGATCTGTTTTCTTTAGTTGATAAACGTGAGTCTTCAGTTGATAGAGGGAGAACTGTGTAGTGCCTTTTTTCAGGGCATTACGGTAATCAGGAAAGTAACATATTAAAGGTGGGCGTCACAGCCACTATATGAGGGTGGGACAAGCCCCCCCCCCACCTTTTAAAATGATTAGTTTAGACCCCCCCACTTTTACCATGTGGAAAGTCCGTGAATCGGTCTATCCACTCGAGCGCAGGGCTTATTGAGAGAAGGCCCAAATCAACGAAACTCCGTATGTTTTCACTGCTACTTCGTCCCAAGGCAGATTCTCAGAGCCGTGCTGCGTTCTGTGCGTAGCTGTGTCTTTAGTTGTGAACCCAGTGGCGATCTGTTCATCTGTCACATGATCAGGGCCGTCCCTCCCTACATGCAGATCGCCCTGTGTGAAGATAAGAAGCATCTGGTTTTAATGGTCTCACCTTCGAACAGAGGCCATAATCAGATTACCGTAATTTTCGGACTATAAGGCGCACCTGAATATAAGCCGCAGCAGCTAAATTGAATGATGTGTACATATATAAGCCGCACTGGACTATAACCCGCAGGTGTTTTAATGTTTCATTACCATATGTAAGGGTTCGTGCACAGAGGGGATTGTCGGGAAAGAGATGGCTGTTTGAGGAAGCTTCTATTTATTAACATTTCAACAAACAAGTTGCATATTTGCATAACGTATTCAAGTGTTAGCATTTAGTGCAATAGTAGCTACAGAACATGTGCTGTGTAAACTGTACTGTATCACATAGCGTTTCAGACACACACACTTTTCAACTTTCAAACTTAAACGGTGCGCTCCCAGCGCACGTACCGGCAGTGATCTACAGCAGTGGTTTTCAACCAGTGGTACGGGGACAAACTGTCTCGCTCTCGTAATGTCTGTCTGTCTTGCTCTCGTTCTGTCTCTCGTACCACTGTCAGTTCCACTTTTACTTTTGCGCGCTACCTGTCTCACTCTTTTCCGGCCTCCAGCTTTTCCTGCTGGAGCCCGCCGCTTAAAGGTGGGGGGCGCGGACCGGCCATAGAGCCCATAGAGTTAGAGGTGGTGGACTGTAACCTGTAAAACCCATAGATTTAGGAGGTCCCCTAGTGGCCGTTAGCTGTAAAAATCCATAGATTAGCCGCACTGTTATATAAACCGCAGCGTCGAAAAATGGGAAAAAAGGCGCGGCTTATAGTCCGAGAATTACGGTAAATGTTTTATCACAGACTGTAGACTTCTGACTGACAGAGATACAGAATAATTGCCGTTGAGTTTGAGGAAGTTCAGAGAGGTCCAGATGGAGGAGAGGGATGTTTAGTAAACACAGCTGCAGCTGGAAGAGATGGAGGAAATCTGATTTACACAAACGATGATATAATTACATGAAATGGGAGATTGTTTAAAACAAATCCAGCTGTAATCAGAATCTGCACCGAGAGACATTTAAACATGAAGGAGGAAAACTCCAGGTTTAATATATCAAACAGCCACGGAGAGGTCAGATTGCTTTCTTTAATTTAACTTGTTTATTGTGAATAATATAGGTTAAAGGCCACTGATTATTGATCAACTGTGATTTAACGGTTGTTCTATAGAGTCTCTAATTTGCCCACTAACACACTTTATTGTGGAAGTCTTTCTGGACGAGATGAGGCGTTTTGTTATCACCAGCACGGTTTTCTACTAAACAATAACAACGAATGTTCTTAGATGGAGTAAACATGGGAGTTGTTTGGTCGTACTTTCCTCTTACTGCACAGATGATTCTTGTTAGAAAACTCTCCCTGGTCCCCGGCTTGAGCTTGAACCTCAGGATCCATGTATCTGTGATCCTCTCCAGAATGGAAGGAGTCATCACATACAGAGCATCAACTAGTTCCTGAACAGTGTCCTTCACATGCTGATATCCAAGAGAGGGAGTTCCACAGTCCCAAGATGGAGGAATAGAAAGCAGTATTCAATGTTTACTTCAGATTAGCTCCACGTCAGAAATGATCATGCTTGTCATATGTCTCTCTCCATAGAGGCTGAATCAACATGTTAATCACATAGCTATCATATGCCTCAAACAGTCCTGATGCTCTTCTGGGTAATCACACATCCTGTCATGTTCACAGCTACAGTTGGGATACCTTTGTTATCATGTGACTCTCATGATGGAAGAGGACATTCAGTGTTTTCCCAACAATTCTCAATTGTTCTTTTTAATTTAATTTTCAGCGCCCTCCATGCCTCAGGATGTGAGAGCGTACTCTAACTCCTCCACCCAGCTGGTGGTCCGATGGTCTCCTCCCATCGCTCCCAATGGAAACCAGACGTATTACCTGGTGAGGTGGCAGCAGCAGCCTGAAGACAGAGAGCTGTACCAGCACAACTACTGCTCCAAAGGTACACACACACATCACAACTACTGCTCCAAAGGTACACACACATCACAACTACTGCTCCACAGGTACACACACATCACAACTACTGCTCCAAAGGTACACACACATCACAACTACTGCTCCAAAGGTACACACACATCACAACTACTGCTCCAAAGGTACACACACATCACAACTACTGCTCCAAAGGTACACACACATCACAACTACTGCTCCAAAGGTACACACACATCACAACTACTGCTCCTAAGGTACACACACATCACAACTACTGCTCCACAGGTACACACACATCACAACTACTGCTCCAAAGGTACACACACATCACAACTACTGCTCCAAAGGTACACACACATCACAACTACTGCTCCAAAGGTACACACACATCACAACTACTGCTCCAAAGGTACACACACATCACAACTACTGCTCCAAAGGTACACACACATCACAACTACTGCTCCTAAGGTACACACACATCACAACTACTGCTCCACAGGTACACACACATCACAACTACTGCTCCACAGGTACACACACATCACAACTACTGCTCCAAAGGTACACACACATCACAACTACTGCTCCTAAGGTACACACACATCACAACTACTGCTCCACAGGTACACACATCACAACTACTGCTCCACAGGTACACACACATCACAACTACTGCTCCACAGGTACACACACATCACAACTACTGCTCCACAGGTACACACACATCACAACTACTGCTCCACAGGTACACACACATCACAACTACTGCTCCAAAGGTACACACACATCACAACTACTGCTCCTAAGGTACACACACATCACAACTACTGCTCCACAGGTACACACATCACAACTACTGCTCCACAGGTACACACACATCACAACTACTGCTCCAAAGGTACACACACATCACAACTACTGCTCCACAGGTACACACACATCACAACTACTGCTCCTAAGGTACACACACATCACAACTACTGCTCCAAAGGTACACACACATCACAACTACTGCTCCAAAGGCACTCACACATCACAGCTACTGCTCCAAAGGTACACACACATCACAACTACTGCTCCACAGATACACACACATCACAACTATTGCTCCACAGGTACACACACATCACAACTACTGCTCCAAAGGTACACACACATCACAACTACTGCTCCACAGATACACACACATCACAACTATTGCTCCACAGGTACACACACATCACAACTACTGCTCCAAAGGTACACACACACATCACAACTACTGCTCCAAAGGTACACACACATCACAACTACTGCTCCACAGATACACACACATCACAACTATTGCTCCACAGGTACACACACATCACAACTACTGCTCCAAAGGTACACACACATCACAACTACTGCTCCAAAGGTACACACACACATCACAACTACTGCTCCACAGGTACACACACATCACAACTACTGCTCCAAAGGTACACACACATCACAACTACTGCTCCACAGGTACACACACATCACAACTACTGCTCCAAAGGTACACACAAACATCACAACTACTGCTCCAAAGGTACACACACATCACAACTACTGCTCCACAGGTACACACACATCACAACTACTGCTCCAAAGGTACACACACATCACAACTACTGCTCCAAAGGTACACACAAACATCACAACTACTGCTCCAAAGGTACACACACATCACAACTACTGCTCCAAAGGTACACACACATCACAACTACTGCTCCAAAGGTACACACACATCACAACTACTGCTCCAAAGGTACACACACATCACAACTACTGCTCCAAAGGTACACACACATCACAACTACTGCTCCACAGGTACACACACATCACAACTACTGCTCCAAAGGTACACACACATCACAACTACTGCTCCAAACATACACACACATCACAACTACTGCTCCAAAGGTACACACACATCACAACTACTGCTCCACAGGTACACACACATCACAACTACTGCTCCACAGGTACACACACATCACAACTACTGCTCCACAGGTACACACACATCACAACTACTGCTCCACAGGTATGAATACAGATGCTATATGCAAACTTGTTAACTGATTTTATTTATTTTAAACCAGGGTTGATCAAAAACAAAGCCCATAACAAGCTTGAAATATCCCCCTTCATATTTACCATATTAGAAGCAATCCGAGGCTTCTGTTTTAAGGGATGATCTGCCAACACTGTTAATATAAATATATATAAATAAATGAAAGCCTATGGGGAGCTGTGATGTAGGCTGTTTGTTTTTTAAAGCATATTCAACTATCAGCAATAATTTACCTACATTTGATGGATTTTTCTAACTTATAACTCAATTTACGAGGCATTATACCTCATCTCTAGTGAGGGGACCAGCCCTACGTATGTGGCCCCAGTGAAAAAGGTTTGGACGCCCCTGATTTGAACTAAGGCTGTCTTCTTGCGTTTACTTACTGTAGCGGCTAAATCATAAAGAAATGAAACAGAAAATGTGACTCAAAATAAAACTGATGCTAATTCAAGGCAAGAATATCCTATCTGTGCATTTTAAGTTTGCCCTGCAGCCTTCCCTGTGGCTTTCCTCATGCTAACCCTGGTTGAAAACCTTCGCCCTCTCTCCACCTGGCTCCAGATGCCCAAACACACCTTCAAAATCAAAGCATAAAGAATGAATACTAGCCACTGCCGACAAATACATGGATTGCTTTGTGTTTAAAACATTCTTTGAGGAAATTAAGATGATCCTGATATAAACTGCGCTAATCTGGATTGTTGTATTGCTTTAGGTACTTTGAACGTGCTTGAATTGTACTCCTAATAACTTTACAAATGCTGATAAGTGTTTAGATTTAATACACACACACTTTACTGCTCATTGTCTCCAATAAATACATAATCACCTTCAAAATAAAAGCATAAAGACTTAATATAGCCTGAAGACTGAGCTACTGCTGACAAAACACACGGATTACTTTGTCTATAAAACAATTACAAAAACATTGCTTTCGGTGTTTAAAAAGTGCAAACATGTCACTCCTAAGAACCTGTACAACCCTGATGATTACAGGAGTGTTTACATGAAATGCACACACACTTTATAGAGTTACAGAGTTCTTCTCCTGTCATTCATCTGATCTCCTGCTTCCTCCCACAGAGCTGAAGATCCCCATCAGGATCGCAGCAGTGGGAGTGGGGGACCAGGAGGAAGACCCTCTGAAACCCACTAAACCAGACTCTGAGGGCCCGGAGAAAGGCCCCTGCTGCCCCTGCCCCAAATCAGTGGAGGACCTGGAGGCCGAGGCCGCGGACGCCTCCTACAGGAAGGTGTTCGAGAACTTCCTGCACAACTCCATCTTCACCCCGAGGTAACCACGGCGATTAATACCTTATTAAGGAAGTAGTGGAGTAGAAATACCTCGTTACTCTACTTAAGTACATTTTTATCAGCACTTTACTCCACTACTTTTTACTTTGACTTCTTACATGTTGAACACAAATACCTGTACTTTACTTATTTTTTTTTGAACAGTTGATTACCCTGAACTTTAAGTATAACTCAACTGAAAAATCAATAAAAAAAAAAAATTATGAAAAAAAAAGAAGAATAATCGTTTTATTTCGATTACGTTGTTTTCGTAATCGTTGCAAGCCATAATCGTAATTGTGATTTAAAATACGATTAATCGAGCAGCCCTAAGGTTAAGTAGAACTCCTCCTCTATGGGACGAATAAAGAGTTCTGATTAAAACTGCTCTTCCATCTTCCTCCCTCTCTTCTTCCTCTTCCTCTCTCCTTCAGACCAGCGGATCGTAAACGCAGAGATCTTTTCGGAGTCGCAAACTCGACTCACTCTCGTCGCAACCGCCTCCTTTCCTCCAACACCTCTTCCTCCTCTCCTCCTCCTCCTCTCTCTCCTCCGAACGCTGGCAGTAACAGCAGCTCGACGGACGCCGACCCGGCAGAGAAAGAGTTTGACTTCGTGGAGCAGGCGGTGGATGAGCGCGAGCTGCAGATCTTCGGCCTGCAGCCGTTCACCGTCTACAGAATCGATATCCACGCCTGCAACCGGCAGGTCCAACGCTGCAGCGCCGCTGAGTTCGTGTTCTCCAGAACCAAACCGGCAGGTGAGAGGAACTTCTGCTTATATATTGGGGGAGGTGTGTGGCACAGTGCGTTGGTGTTGGGATCAGGGGGTCACAGGTTCAAACCCCACTGCAGTCAGCATGTCGTTGTGTCCCTGATAGATGTCCCGATCCGATCACGTGATCGGGGATCGGAGCCGATCACGTGATTTTCGAAAGATCGGAATCAGGAGAAAAAAATCAGGGATCGGGATTTTTTTTTTTTTTTATTACATTTTTTTTTTTTTTTATAAATACTTTTTTTAAATGTTGTATTCAATGTGACAAAACAAAAATGACCATGTTCAAGTCTTAAAGTCATCCTGAGGCCTTAGTTTTGGTTTCAAATGACACAACATCATGTATGTGTTGCTTCTTTGGGGCTTGTTTTCATAGACCTGGTTGCTTATTTCTCTCAAATCTGGCAAAAGAGTGGGCGCAGTGTCTAATTGTAGCAGTAAGCTAACGAGTACTGATAAGCTTTATTTTGTTTTGATCCAATGCTGCACAACTGAACTGATCCAATGCTGCTGTGAAAGAAAGAAGCTATATCCATGTTGGATAGAATATCCAATTTAAATACAAAAATAACCTTAAGGGACAACTTGAATGCTTTTTTTCTTTTTTTTCTCTTAATGAATTGCATAAAGATCGGATCGGGAAAAATCGGTATCGGCAAATTGTCAAAATCAAACGATCGGAATCGGATCAGGAGCAAAAAAAGGTGATCGGGACATCCCTAGTCCCTGAGACACTTCACCCCAAATTGCTCGCTTTGGATAAAAGCGTCTAACAAGTGACATGATATGTAATCTATTGATGATTAGGAAGTTTTACTAGCACATCGGGTTCCCGTGGTTACCTAAAAAGCCCAAAAAGGCATTGAATTTATAATTGAAAAGTTTTTAATTGATATTAAAATGTTGCAAATCTTCCTAAAGACTTAAGGGTCACCTCTGAACGTCTCAGGAACAAAGACCCCCTCTCTTTTTGTCCTGATCCATCTTTATAAAAACCAGATCCAAGCTTGCAGGTGAGAGGACCATCTGTTTAGACATGTGATAATTAAGAAGTTTTACCAGCAGAGTAGTTAAATCAGGGTTCCCGTGGGTCCTTAAAAAGTCCTAAAGTCTTAATAATGCAAATAGAAATTAAAATCAGCCATCTTTTGGGTGTTTTAAACTCATCATAATTGATATGTTCTTCTCAAATGTATTAGTGTGAAGGTCATTTAATAAAGAGAAAAGTCTTAAATCCGGCTTACATTGAGCTGTAGGAACCTTGAACCTTAATTTAAATATATTTAACTTCCTGAAGACTTAAAGGTCACCTGATGCAAAATCCACTTCTTCATGTCTTAAATACATGAACATGTGCCCCCTGCAGGTCCATCTGTTTAGACATGTGACATTTAACACCTTTTACTAGTGAAGAAGCTCTTTCATTGGATTAGGTTAGCTAGTAGTTGTTAGGATTAACCTTCCTGGATACAACGGGCTGTTGCAGAAATCGAATGTCAAAAGTCATTCAAAGTCAACTTTATTGTCAATCTTTCAGTTTGTGTGTACAGACAGAGAGAACGAAGTACCGTTTCCCACAATCCCGAATACAGAAACACAAATATAAAAAAATATATATACACAATCGACAGACACATTTATACATATGCACACATGAAGACATAAATAAAAGCACAACAATCAATATATACAAAATACCAGTCACTTTAGTATCTTTGGGAAATGTACATTAGTGCAAGAAGAAGCTTTACTAGCAAATCGGGTTTCCTGTGGGTCCCTAAAAAGTCCAAAAAGGCATTGAATTTATGAATGAAAAGGCTTTAATTGATATTGAAATGTTGCAAATCTTCCTAAAGATGTCTTTTATACACACACACATATTTACGTATTTGTTCTTTCGGTGTCAATACAGTAATACGTTTTACTAGCAAAGAAGCCCTTTCATTGGATCCAGTAAGCTGGTAGTTGTTAGGGTTAACTTGCCCGGATACGACAGGCTGTTGCAGAAATCGTGTATAACGTGTTCTCCGTGTGGTTCTCCAGAGAAAGCGGATGACGTCCCCGGGCCGGTGTCCTGGGAGTCTCAGGAGGAGGACTGGGTGTTCCTGCGCTGGCCTGAGCCCCTCCGCCCCAACGGACTCATCCTCATGTACGAGATCAAGTTCAAACTGGCTGCGGAGGTGAGGAAACACACAACTTCCTGCAACATCACTGAGGAGCTGAAAGAGAGAAGAAATGATTTAAAAAGGTTATTCTTGTAGAAGTTGATTATAGTGAAATATCAAACCAAACATACTATACCCTCCTTTTTAACTAAAGGAACCCCTGGTTTGTGGGTTGTATTGATCAATGAATTGGGTGGCCTATTGGCCCTGCATACATACAGTATATGTTGATCAATGAGCTGACATAATGACCACTGGTGTGTGTGTGTGTGTGTGTGTGTGTGTGTGTGTGTGTGTGTGTGTGTGTGTGTGTGTGTGTGTGTGTGTGTGTGTGTGTGTGTGTGTGTGTGTGTGTGTGTGTGTGTGTGTGTGTGTGTGTGTGTGTGTGTGTGTGTGTGTGTGTGTGTGTGTGTGTGTGTGTGTGTGTGTGTGTGTGTGTGTGTGTGTGTGTGTGTGTGTGTGTGTGTGTGTCAGACGGAGAAGCACGAGTGTGTGTCCGGTCAGACGTATCAGAGCCAGCGAGGCGTCAAGCTGTCCAACCTCAGTCCAGGAAATTATTCCATCAGAGTGAGAGCGACGTCTCTGGCAGGAAACGGATCCTGGACTCCGGCTGTGGATCTCTACGTGGCTGAGAGTAAGAAACACACACACACACACACACACACACACACACACACACACACACACACACACAACAAAAAGACTCTTAGTGTAGTTGCCATTTAAAGATTTTGCCAAACCTGGAGTGTTTCGGGGGGGGGGTCATTGAGGATAATGAATCCATTTCTGACATTTTCAGGACCAACAAATGTCAGTTTTAACCAGAAAGTGGCCATATGTGTACTCCTATTGGACTGATTTAGATGAATTGTGGGTAGATTTTTAAGTTTAGGGGACTCGAAACTGCCATTTTTCCTCAAACTTAAAAATCGACCCACAATGCATCAAAATCCCCCCCCCAGGGAGAGTACAAATATGACCACTTTCTGGTTAAAACTGCCATCGTTGTTCCTGGAAATGTCAGAAATGGACTCAGCATCCCCATAACCCCGAAACACTCATAAATGGTCCGAATCAGCGAAGCCATTTTTAAACTATTGTCCCCATTGGCTTTAATGCTAATCAACGCAACTTATGCTAATTATGCTAATTATTCAGGTTAGCATCCGGAAGTTTCTATGT
>NC_136904.1:4768372-4775872 GCF_949606895.1 Notothenia rossii | reverse complement strand
ATCTCCTCCTCTCCCCTCTCCTCATCTCCTCCTCTCCTCTCCTTATCTCATCCTCTCCTCTCTCCTCTCTCCTCCTCCTCTCCTCTCCTCTCTCCTCATCTCCTCCTCTCCTCTCCTCCTCTCCTCCTCTCCTCTCTCCTCATCTCCTCTCTCCTCATCTCTTCTCCTTTCCTTTCGTTTCCTCTTCTCTCCTCCTCTCCTCTCCTTATCTCATCCTCTCCTCTCTCCTCCTCTCCTCATCTCCTCCTCTCCCCTCCTCCTCTCCTCCTCTCTTCCTCTCTTCCTCTCCTCATCTCCTCCTCTCCTCCTCTCCTCTCCTCCTCTCCTCTCCTCAGGTCTTTTGGAGTCGTGCTCTGGGAGGTTTCCACCCTGGCGGAGCAGCCGTATCAGGGTCTGTCCAACGAGCAGGTTCTACGCTTCGTGATGGAGGGGGGTCTGCTGGAGAAACCCCAGTGCTGTCCTGACTTGCTGTAAGACACACACACACACACACACACACACACACACACACGCACACGCGCGCGCACACACACACACACACACACACACACACACACACACACACACACACACACACACACACACACACACACACACACACACACACACACACACACACACACACACACACACACACACACACACACACACACACACACATTGCTTGATTGATTAATACACTTTAGCTACTGTGCATATTATTAAGCTTTTGACATATGGATGCTGAACTAACTGTGTGTGTGTGTGTGTGTGTCTCTCTCTCTCTCTCTCTCTCTCTCTCTCTCTCTCTCTCTCTCTCTCTCTCTCCAGGTTTGAGATGATGCGGATGTGTTGGCAGTACAACCCTAAGATGCGTCCGGCCTTCGTGGAGATCATCAGCTCTCTGAAGGACGAACTGGACCCCTCCTTCATCGATTCCAGCTTCTTCTACAGCGCAGACAACAAACCGCCCGACGCCCCCTCGCCACCTCACCTGGAAAACGCCGCCATCTTGGAAGTCGTTCCTCTGGAGCCTGCTGCCTCTTCCTCTTCCTCACAGCAGACCCCCCAACAACAGACGCCACCTTCCCCGAAAACAGAGGCTCCTCCTGGGCCTTCGTTAGCTCCAAGTTCCCCTCCTTCCTCCCCTCCTTCCTCTCCACCTTGTACGTCTAGCGCCTCATTGGACAAGCAGGCAATCGGACAGCAGCAGGCGGCCAATGGGCTGTCGGGGGCGGGACTAACGGCGTCATTGGATGAACTTCCTGCGTACGCTCACATGAACGGAGGACGAAAAAACGAGCGAGCGATGCCCCTCCCCCAATCCTCCGCCTGCTGAAAAACCCTTGAAACGTTTGTTTTGTTTTAATACAACGTCCACCAGCTGGAAGGTGGAGTCACTAAAGTTCACTGTACCTCTTTATCCCCCCTTCTTTCATATTTTTGGTTTCTTCCAGCTGGCTGTCACGTGACACTGAGTGGGACAAACCAAAACAAAAAGGGGGGTAACAGAAAGGGAATTTAAAGAGGGGTTGTTTCTCCCTTCTCTCTTTATGGCTAAACTCATTTTATAAATTGTCGTTTGTTACTTTTTTTACCTGTATTTTCAAATGGCGGAGAACAAAGGCCTTTATCGATGACCGGCGTTTTTGGGCGGGCATTAACGGTGTAACTGTTGCATATCTTAATGAAGAAGCACTTCAGCGTCTCCAGAGAACAAACAAACAACCACAGGGACAAAAAAAAGAAAAGGTCAAATCTGTTGCCAAATTTTTTGCCAAAATTGTACTTTTTGTAAAATTCCTTTTTCTGCAGTTTTGCTCAGAAAAAAATCTCCAACACACCAGATCAAAAACAAGCGCTTTGATTTGGTTCTAGGCGATATTAAAAACCAGTGGTCCCAGGGGTAATTCACACGCCTAAAGACTATTTGTTTATCAATTACGCACCTGTGTTACCTTGGAGTTCATTCGTTTCTTTGCACACCTCCACGGTGAACGACGAGTAAACAATGTTTGTTATTTCTTGATAGATTGTAGTAAAATTTGGCGGCAAAACATCTGTTTCTTACACAACTCATGCACTATTTTCTAAGTCTTTATGTTAAACCCTTATGCATAAACAGCCTTACGTTTCAAACAAATCAAATAACTCATCCATGTGTTTAGTGAGCAAACAAATGGATATATTGTTACAAAATATATATTTAAATAGTTTTTCTCCTATCTAGTCAGAAGCAAATTACGAGTTATCTCCCGCTTGTTTTGGACAACGCATTATTCTATGTAGACACTACAAAATTACACAGTTTAACATAAATATAGACTAATATAACTGAGTTTCTACATTTATAAACCGATGTTTGGATGTACTTTGCTGTCGTTAGATACCGCCCCCGTTTACTTCAATTTATCAAGAATTTTCACCAATTTTCGATACATTTTTTAACCATAAAGGCAAGTTAAGAAAAATGCAATCTAATTCAAGAATTCAAAATAACAAAGGGTGATAGATTGATACCCGAATGATCACGTTGTGGGTGAATTGTCCTTAACTTCCCTCTACAGTCCTTCGCTGCTCCTCTACTGCGGTTTGCCCCGGAGAGGATGAGGGCCACGTGTTCAATTTCCTTTCTGACCAAAAGGGATTTTTTTTTTTGCTTTGGAGACAGAATTTTTTCCAGAAAACTAAATAACAAATTAAGAAATATCTCAGATTTTTGAGAAAAAAGTTAGTTTTTTTTTTAATGTGACAATTGACGGAAAATAAATTCAGATTTTGAGAAGGACATTTTTTTTTCGGTAAAAATTCTAAATTTGAGAAAGAAATCAAGATTTCTGAGACACTTTTTTCAACATCAAATCAGAAAAGCAGCGAAATAAAATGCATCCTTAAAGCTCGGACTGTGGATGGAAGCTCGTAGAGAAGAAATCGGATCTGAACTCAAACTAAAAACGTCTCTTGATCAAAGTTTTGTATAAAAACCAGACTACTATGGAGCATCTGTGCAGGCGCTTTCGTTTCGTGTCACTTTTGTACGTTTTTCTACGGTTGGAGTTCATTCGTCATGTACAGAAAGAAGATGCTATTTCTCTTGTGGTTGTAATATATCTATATATATATATATAAGAAGAGAAAACACTCCTTCAGGTCAGATCGACGAACGTTTCCTCGACACTCTTTTTTTCATGTGTTTCTGAGCTGGATTTCATTTCTGTGTTTGCGGTACGACAGATTTTCTCTCATCTGACTGAGTTCAAAGAGGAAAGTTCAATATTCTTCTCCGTTTTGGTCTGCTGTCAGCCTCAGAGTATTTCACCCTCGTGCGTGCGAGTTTGTTATCTGACGGTTATTTTAGTGTTTTGATCAGATCTGCGTCTCACTTTTACCACTGGATCCCGCAGAGTTGACTTAAAATCCAACATGTTTGTTTATTTTCCATCTTGTTTTGTGTTGTGTCGATGGCCAATGTGTGTCCATATTTTGATAAGTTATTCACAGCCTTCCAGATGTGTTAGATTTATTTTGGGTTTTTATTTTTCGTACGTAAGCTGTTCTAAGGTTATGTTTTTGTTCCTGTTATCAATATATTCTGATGAGTGCGTACTGGGAAACACTGATTGGCTGAAGGAAAAAGAGAATGTGTTTTTTCTCTTGTTCTTTTTTTTTCTACACAAGATTTAAGATGAATAAAAATGTATGCAAACTGCTCGTCTTTGTTGGGAAGTGTGTGTTATTGCTGCGGCATATTTTAAACATATCACAGCTGGTAAATAAGGGGCTATTTCTTTAAAACGTTATATGTATATATACTGCTTCTAAATGGTTTGAAGGGATGATGTAAGTTGATCTAAAACCTATAATAACACATACATTTTTTGTTGCTTTTATTTTGTATTATTAATACAGATCTGTAACTAGAGTTTTATCAAAAAACAGGTAGCCTAGTAGAGTTAAGTGTACAATATTGGCCTATAAGTTATAGTGGAGCCAAATCTTTAAGTAGTAGGACATGTAAAAAGTTAGAAAACGTACAACAGCACATTGTAATGTAAAGAGTACATGTACTTTTAACCACTGCAGTTTAATTGTGTACCATCAGGTGGCAGCAGTGAGAGACCAGCAGGGTTTTATCCACAGTGATTTTGAAGGAGAAGAAGACGAGCGTAACCTGGGTGACGTCATTACGTTGTTTATGACGGAGAACTGTTGCTGTGCGTAGCGTTAGGTTTTGTGCTACTTTTCACAAACAAACGATTAAGCATTAGTTTCGCTCCCAATGTGCATATTGTGGGACATAAAGGAGAATATAATGGCCCTGCAGCATTATTAAGGTAATAACGGCTTTATGTCTGTATTGTATTGTTGACTGTAATAATAGTGCTAATAGCAGCCTCTTATTGCTAGCTAGCATGCTAATGTTCCATATATATATATATATATATATATATATATATATATATATATAAACAGAGCCTAATGTAAATACAGAGGTGTAAAGTAACTAAGTAACTCAAGTACTGTACTTAAGTATAATGGTGAGATACTAGTACTTTACTTGAGAAGTTCCAGTACTTCTACTCCACTACAGTTCAGAGGTAAATAAATGGTGTACTTCTACTCCACTACATGTATTTAATACCTTTAGTTACTTCACAGATGTGGATGAATGATGTGAAATATAATCAAGTGTTAAATCAGACTCTACCCTGCAGTATACAAAGTCATTCAAACTAGCTGCACCTTTACCAGCTTTGAGAACACTTTCATGATCAATCATTATAAAACATATCATATATATTATTCTGAAATGGACCAATCTGCACAATCACTACTTTTACTGTAACAGAGTATTACTACACTCTGGTACTTCTACTTTTACTCAAGTACAAGACCTGAGTACTTCTACTTTTACTCAAGTACAAGATCTGAGTACTTCTACTTTTACTTGAGGAACATTTGAGTGCAGGACGGATACTAAGTATTTATTTTGACTATGTTTATCATCATTTCAAGTGGAAATGAGCTTTAATAAACATTTCCCTGCTGGATGAAAGCCTGTGTGACTCATTATTAAAGTTTGTTTGCAAAGTAAAGACTGCATACAACTTACTTACTACAATAACACCAGTGTTTTATGATCTGTTGCATGCTGGTTTTTTTTTTTTTCACGTCGTCTAGATTCTAGATTCATGCGGCGCACAGAGCTACAGTGTAGATATGACGATGAGAATCTGAGGTCACAGGCTCCTCCAACAGCAACACAATAAAACAGATCTAATAGGAAATCAAATGAATTAGAATATAGTCGACGTAGTGCAGAATAGTCTATATACAAGTCATTGGAATCTTGATATACATAAGTTGCAAACAGATGAATGTTCTTTCAACAGTTCAGGTGTGTATCGGTCTGATGGCCTGAGGGAGGAAACTGTCTCTAACTGAACGCGTTCACTTTCCTTTCAGTGCAGACAGTAATGCCATAAAGAAAGGAGGCACGTTTGAGGAGATCTCTCTTCAGAAATGGCGAGTGAACTCCATGAGGCTATCTTCATGGCCAAGCAGGAGCGCCACAAAAACCTGTTTCTGAACTACAGGAACCTGAAGCACTTCCCCGTGGAGCTGCTGAAAGACGAAGGCCTTCAGTTCCTGGAGAGGCTGTACATGAAGAGGAACTCACTCACAACGCTGGTATCTATTTACCTGACATCAAACATGCTTTTAAAACATCTTAGAAGTTTCCTGTGACTTTTCCTGATCTGCTTTCTCCCTCAATCAGCCGGACGACCTCGCTCAGAAGCTCCCAAATCTAATCGAACTGTGAGTATTTATTACACAAAACCCTCTTCTCCGTGTGTGTGTGTACTGGCCCTTTCTCATTTCATCAAATCCCCCTCCTCGACCCCTTGACTCCTCGACTCCTCGGTCCTCCGGTAGTGACCCGGAAATGAATTCCAGCGCGCCATGTTGAAGGACATCTCATTTCTCTAAATGCACTTTGAGGATCGAGGATCGAGCGTCGAGGAGTCAAGAGGTCGGCCGATAATTAATACTTGTAAATAAAAGTTTTGTGTCCCCTCTTCTTCATGTCTCTTCTACATCAACATGTGTCCCCTCTTCTTCATGTCTCTTCTACATCAACATGTGTCCCCTCTTCTTCATGTCTCTTCTACATCAACATGTGTCCCCTCTTCTTCATGTCTCTTCTACATCAACATGTGTCCCCTCTTCTTCATGTCTCTTCTACATCAACATGTGTCCCCTCTTCTTCATGTCTCTTCTACATCAACATGTGTCCCCTCTTCTTCACGTCTCTTCTACATCAACATGTGTCCCCTCTTCTTCATGTCTCTTCTACATCAACATGTGTCCCCTCTTCTTCATGTCTCTTCTACATCAACATGTGTCCCCTCTTCTTCATGTCTCTTCTACATCAACATGTGTCCCCTCTTCTTCATGTCTCTTCTACATCAACATGTGTCCCCCTCTTCTTCATGTCTCTTTTACATCAACATGTGTCCCCTCTTCTTCATGTCTCTCTACATCAACATGTGTCCCCTCTTCTTCATGTCTCTTCTACATCAACATGTTCCCCTCTTCTTCATGTCTCTTCTACATCAACATGTGTCCCCTCTCTTCATGTCTCTTCTACATCAACATGTGTCCCCTCTTCTCCATGTCTCTTCTACATCAACATGTGTCCCCTCTTCTTCATGTCTCTTCTACATCAACATGTGTTCTCTCTTCTTCATGTCTCTTCTACATCAACATGTGTCCCCTCTTCTTCACGTCTCTTCTACATCAACATGTGTCCCTATTCTTCATGTCTCTTCTACATCAACATGTGTCCCCTCTTCTTCATGTCTCTTCTACATCAACATGTGTCCCCTCTTCTCCATGTCTCTTCTACATCAACATGTGTCCCCTCTTCTCCATGTCTCTTCTACATCAACATGTGTCCCCTCTTCTCCATGTCTCTTCTACATCAACATGTGTCCCTCTTCTTCATGTCTCTTCTACATCAACATGTGTCCCTCTTCTTCATGTCTCTTCTACATCAACATGTGTCCCCTCTGTGGAAAGAGACTCTGAAAGTTTCAGGAACAAAGATTCTCTCTCTTTTTGATCCATTTCTATAAAAATCTGAAAATGAGCTGATCAGATTTGGCCACTTTATGATGTCATAACGATGTTTTGTCTTGTGTAACCATTAGCCAATCAGCAACCAAGGTAACCCCCCCCCCCCCACCTTATCACCTGAATCTCCTCCTAGAGCACCATTGAGTTCTTTGTAACCAAATGTCTCTCAGAGGGGCGTGGGGAGGGGCTCCTTATTTTCATCTAAAGTAACAGACAGAGAATCAGCACTTTGGAAACAGGGCTGAAACAGAGGGGATTATGGGTAATGCTGCAATGATCTGTTTGGTGTTTCAGCCAATCAGAGACAGGCTCTGGATATATCTTAGGCCTGTGATATATTGATGAGAAACAGTATGATAGGGACCTTTAAAGCTGTATGAT
>NC_136904.1:4737370-4768172 GCF_949606895.1 Notothenia rossii | reverse complement strand
TCTCTGCAGAATCTCACCGCCGACCACAACCTGCTGACTCGATTCCCCCGACAGCTCTGCTGGCTGCAGCGCCTCAACCAGCTGTCCATGGCCGCCAACCGCCTCACCTTCCTGCCCCTCGGTAGGCAGCTTGACTTATTCAAAGGTTCAAAGCTTTTACGGTCACATGCACAAAGCTACAGTGTAGACATGGCAATGGAATGTTTCTGACCTGAGCTCCAACAACGCAACATATATAATCAAATACAGAAATACAAAATAGTGCAAGAAGACTACAGTGCTTTGTTTTCGGTCCTTTGATCTTAAAGCACTAATTTCACTTCTGATGTATTTGTTTACATCCAGTACATCAGACATAGTGCATGCAAACACGGCTACAGCCTGATCAGTTAGGGGGTGCTACACTGATTTAAAACGTGCTTTTTCAAACCGTTTTAGCAGGCTGGGTCGGTCAGTCCTTATAACTAAAGCTTGACTTCAAATCTTTCAATAAGTAATGGATGTATTGCAATTTAACGCGTATATTCATTCATGGTCCCAGAGGATGAATCCTACCAACTTCAGCCGGCTTTTGAAACTTTCATTATCTCAGGATTTGATTGGAGTTCCATTCTTGAATTACAATGTTGCTCTTAATAATTCCTCATGTAGTCTACAGGGGTGCACATTGCAGCAGAGTGAAGTAAGGGTACGCTTTTTCTATTTGCTAAAACAGAAACCCCCCAAAAAAGACAAATCCTGAGACAAAAGCAAACATTTATTGAGGGTAAACTTTTATCTTTAACTTTTAATTTTACAACCGTTTTTTGAATATTTCTCAATGAGTTCAAGATTGTGTTTTTATATTTAACTCGTTTCCGAAGCAGCTGCGTGTTTCTCCGAAGGGAATGACCGTTGTAGCACGTTTGCACCTGTCACCCATCGTTGGAATAAAGCACCACTTAAATATTAAACTGTTGTTAAATAGAGAATGACGATCCCTTAGTTCTTGTAAAGCTCCTCATGATTCATTTTGCCCTTTGTTTAAAAAGTCGATGTATTTGATCAGCTGTGTGTGTGTGTGTGTGTGTGTGTGTGTGTGTGTGTGTGTGTGTGTGTGTGTGTGTGTGTGTGTGTGTGTGTGTGTGTGTGTGTGTGTGTGTGTGTGTGTGTGTGTGTGTGTGTGTGTGTGTGTGTGTGTGTGTGTGTGTGTGTGTGTGTGTGTGTGTGTGTGTGTGTGTGTGTGTGTGTGTGTTACACAGATCTGGGCAGATCGAGAGAGCTACAGTTTGTGTTTGTTGACAACAACGTGGATCTGAAAGGATTTCCCTCCTATCTTTTCAACAAGGTCATCGGCTGCAGCGGGTAACCATTACAACCCTTATAGAACCAAAAGCACTGTCATGCATATTAAAACACTTTAAGTCCTATACCTATAAATTGTTGCTCAATACAAAAAGGATATTCCACTTATACTCCAGTTTACGTGAAGCCATGCATACTTCACTTAAAGGTGGGGTAGGTAAGTTTGAGAAACCGGCTCGAGATACACTTTTTGTTATATTCCATGGAATGCTCTTAACATCCTGATAGCAATGAATATATTAAATGCTCTTGACAATAAATACATAAAAAATATCACCTGTGGAAGCTGTAGTACTGTAAAAAGCACGACCAATCATCTGAGCCGGCCCGGCTAAAGTAACTGGATGGCCTACCTGCCTGTCAGCCTCCATCTGTGCACAAACTTATCTCGTGCCCTCATTGGTCATGTGCGCGTTCGTGTGTGTTGGAGGAGGGGCTCTGTGAGGAAGGGGCAGATTTTCTCCGGTTGTGTATTTTAAAATTCTAGCGCACTCGAGCTGGTTTCTTCAAAATGACCGACCCCACCTTAATTCAATTACAAGTCAAAATAACTTTTGAACACAATCTGAAACCCAGGACCCTTGTTTCTGCTTCTGGCCGAGCACGTGGGCTGGAAATGCTCTGAATGTGTGTTTCTCCTCCAGGTGTGGTGTGTCGGCCCAGATGTCGAGGGGGAGGGAGACCCTGAGTCAGGCTCTGGTGGGCCTCCCCGCGGAGGTGAAGGTGGTGGGCTCAGAGACGGAGAACGTGGTCCCCCTGGAGGAGCTCGCCCTGAGGGCCCTGCACCGGATCTACCACCACGGCAAGACAGGTGAGGAGAGAGAGTTCACACTTCCTTTACTCAAGTAGAAGTACAGATACTCGTGTTTAAAAATACTCTGGTGAAAGTAGAAGCACTGACTAAACTTCTTTACTCAAGTCAAAGTAAAGAGGCTTTGAAATGTACTTCAGTAAAAAGTACCCATAACTAGCAGCTGTTTTAAAGAGTACCTGACCTCCCTTTATATTAATGGAAGTCAGTGTGAGAAAAAGTTTTTAGAGAGTACTTGTCCATGGACAAGTGAGTTTGGCAATTTACTTGTCTGAATACATTTTTCACTTGTCCAGAATGGACACAAATTGAGGCCACTGGAATCTTCTTCTTTGCCATCGTATTTTTTCCCACGGTTTTTACGACACCGCTAACGTAAGTGAGCGGTAAGATTTTACTGCATCACACATAGGGTTGGGTATCGTTTGGATTTCTTTTTTTTTTTTTTTTTTCGATTCCAGTTATTTTCGGTTCTTTGAGAAGGTAAAAATAAGTCCCATGACAAACTGGGAGAAAAATATATTTATGAAAACATTAAGTCAAATCTGTATTCCTATTTACAAATCACTTCATACTGTTTAATTTCTTAGGGTTATTGAATACAATTATATAAAAATAATCTCTGCATTGTTTAGTTAGTTCTAAGTGGTGCAGTTTGAGAATGTACAATTGGCCCAGTCTCCTCTGATGTTACACTGCAACCTGCCTGTGAGACAGAGTCCAACCACACAGTCTGTGTCCAACACATGTCCTGCAACACACATGCTGCAACCTGCCTGTGAGACACAGTCCAACCACACAGTCTGTGTCCAACACATGTCCTGCAACACACATGCTGCAACCTTCCTGTGAGACACAGTCCAACCACACATGTCCAACACATAGGCCTAATAATAATAATATTTATAGCCTAAGGCCTAGCGCTTTTCTACAACTCAAAGACGCTTGCACGCTTACACATGTCCTGCAATACGCTTGCTGCAGCTGCTCACTGTTTGTAAAAGTAAATAAATAGTATTTTCATTTCAATAATGTAGCCACTTTCTATACCCTGTTTCATAAACAATACTGACATCCCTGTGCTCCTCCGAGTCTGGGGGTCCGGGGACGTGAGGACAGCGCGAGGACACAGGGAGGCTGCTTCACTTCATAAAGGAAATGGCGGTCATTATTAACAACATAGGAGCTAAAACGCTTAATAACCTTCATTACGTGTTAGAGAAAGAACATAAGAAAGTTTGACAAAGATGAGGCTGTTAAACGGGCAGCGGATCCGCTGTGCGTAGAGAGAGAGAGAGAGACGCTGAGCTGCACCGTGCAGCGATCAGCTGATATGGAGCATAGAGAGAGAGCTGCGGTCCGCGGGGCTCGGCCTCCTGTCCTCACAACTATTATCAATCCCGGGACCGGACAATTGTTATTTGTTCCTACTCAAAACCGAGTTTTGCTTCCCAACCCTGCCACTGTGCTACACTTCCCGCTCCGCCCCGCCCCGCCCCGTCTAACTGTACAGAAAGTGGCGAGATGCATTTCCTTAGGAATCGTCAAGCAGAACCGAAACTAACATTTATAAACGAACAATTGTGGACACGTACACTTTGCGAATGAGTTCTGCCTTTTGTAAACTGAATTTATCAATCATTTGTCCATAAATCAGGGCGAAAAACGTCACTTGTCCGCCGGACAAGTCAATTGAAAGATCTACTTGTCCAATATTGTAAAGTACACGTCCCGGACGGTGGGACGTGTACTTTTTCGCACACTGGAGGTTTAATAGTGTAATGGAAATTCTGATTATCAGAGAATTGAATGCTGTGATGTTATATTTAACATATACATAATCATATTCTATAAGCCTCACATGTCAAGAGACCGTAGATCCCAGCACTCAGGAAGGTAACCATGGATCTGATCATGGGTCTATTTTACTCTGATCAGGGGTCAGGGGTCAGTCACGACTGAAACCAGAACAAAGAAAGACATCTCTTTGACGAGTTCATTTCGAGAGTTTCCAACACACTAGCAAACCACACAAAAAAAGATAAGTCTTATGCTTCTGTCGTTTTTAATACTAACCCCCCCCCCCCCCTCCCGCTTAGCTATTGTAGTTTAGATCCAAGACAAAAGTGACAGAAGGGGGACACGCTGGAAAAAAAATCACTGCTCCTTCAGCACCACGGACAGCGACAGCCTGAAGTGCTTCACTGACCAAGAAAATGTAAATAGATACAAATACAGACCATTTTGACGAAAACCATAAATGACAACACAATATCATGTGAAACACTTTCCAAAATCTGAAGGAATACACTTAGCAATGGTCTTTATTATTTATGACTCTTGAATTCATGAATGCACCAACATTTAAACACCTATTATTGACGGAAAACTATGTTTATATGCATGTTTATTAGTAATAAAGATTCACAGGTCCATCTTCTACTTATTATTCTGAATATCAGATTTGTTGCCATCAAATTTACACGAATGGGGCGGAGCCTGCGAGCTAGTTCAGGCAGTCAACTCCAGCACTTCTGCTGCATTCATACATAACGCCCCTTGCCACTCTACAACCAACCAACCAGAGTCTCCTTAATATGCCGCTCTATTGAACGTGCCAGATCTCTCTCCATGCATTGCTTGCTGCTGCTGTTCAGCTACTTCCACCTTAATGCTGCTTGCCTGCCCCACCACCACCCCAGCTTCCAACCCAGCTTCCAACCCAGCTTCCAACCCAGCTTCCAACCCAGCTTCCACCCCAGCTTCCACCCCAGCTTCCAACCCAGCTTCCAGCCCAACTTCCAACCCAGCTTCCACCTCAGCTTCCACCCCAGCTTCCACCCCAGCTTCCACCCCAGCTTCCACCCCAGCTTCCACCCCAGCTTCCACCCCAGCTTCCACCCCAGCTTCCACCCCAGCACCACCCCAGCTTCCACCCCAGCTTCCACCCCAGCTTCCACCCCAACTTCCAACCCAGCTTCTAACCCAGCTTCCACCCCAGCTTCCACCCCAACTTCCAACCCAGCTTCTAACCCAGCTTCTAACCCAGCTTCTAACCCATCTTCCACCCCAGCTTCCACCCCAGCTTCCACCCCAGCTTCCACCTCAGCTTCCACCCCAGCTTCCACCCCAGCTTCCACCCCAGCTTCTAACCCAGCTTCTAACCCATCTTCCACCTCAGCTTCCACCTCAGCTTCCACCTCAGCTTCCACCCCAGCTTCCACCCCAGCTTCCACCCCAGCTTCCACCCCAGCTTCCACCCCAGCTTCTAACCCAGCTTCTAACCCAGCTTCCACCTGTAGGCTCGGGGGGTTAGTTATGTAATCATCACTCATGGTGCTATGTATATCTGTGGAGTGATGAGGCCCGAGCCTAGTCGCCAAACTCAAACTATGCTGCTTCTAATAAACATGTTAAAGAAACACGTGAGTTGTCCGAGTGAAATTATGGTTTGACGTCTCAAAGAATTGGAATTAACCAAAAAGAAAGTGTGATGCTCCAATTACATTGAAGTGACCTCTTTGACTGTAAACGTGTCCAATAACCCCCCCCCCCCCTCCCCCCTCCCTGTGTCTCCAGACCTGGCCCCCCCCCTCCTCAGTCTGCCCCCACCCCTCTGTCTGCCCCAGAGTCTCCTCCAGCTACTCCACTTCCCTCTGGGTCACTGTCACCGCTGCAGTCAGACCATGTTCACCACCATCTTCCCCAAGCTGTTCCCTCTGAGGGACACCGCGCTGGCAGGGGTGCACCGCAGGTCAGATCACACGCACCTTTATAGACATGACTCACCTTCACAGATCAAACGCACCTCTATAGACATGACTCACCTTCACAGATCAAACGCACCTCTATAGACATGACTCACCTTCACAGATCAAACGCACCTCTATAGACATGACTCACCTTCACAGATCAAACGCACCTCTATAGACATGACTCACCTTCACAGATCAAACGCACCTCTATAGACATGACTCACCTTCACAGATCAAACGCACCTCTATAGACATGACTCACCTTCACAGATCAAACGCACCTCTATAGACATAACTCACCTTCACAGAACAAACGCACCTCTATAGACATGACTCACCTTCACAGATCAAACGCACCTCTATAGACATGACTCACCTTCAGAGATCAAACGCACCTCTATAGACATGACTCACCTTCAGAGATCAAACGCACCTCTATAGACATGACTCACCTTCACAGATCAAACGCACCTCTATAGACATGACTCACCTTCACAGATCAAACGCACCTCTATAGACATGACTCACCTTCACAGATCAAACGCACCTCTATAGACATGACTCGCCTTCACAGATCAAACGCACCTCTATAGACATGACTCGCCTTCAAAGATCAAACGCACCTCTATCGACATGACTCACCTTCACAGATCAAACGCACCTCTATCGACATGACTCACCTTCACAGATCAAACGCACCTCTATAGACATGACTCACCTTCACAGATCAAACGCACCTCTATAGACAAGACTCACCTTCACAGAACAAACGCACCTCTATAGACATGACTCCCCTTCACAGATCAAACGCACCTCTATAGACATGACTCACCTTCACAGATCAAACGCACCTCTATAGACATGACTCACCTTCACAGATCAAACGCACCTCTATAGACATGACTCACCTTCACAGAACAAACGCACCTCTATAGACATGACTCACCTTCACAGATCAAACGCACCTCTATAGACATAACTCACCTTCACAGATCAAACGCACCTCTATAGACATGACTCACCTTCACAGATCAAACGCACCTCTATAGACATGACTCACCTTCACAGATCAAACGCACCTCTATAGACATGACTCACCTTCAGAGATCAAACGCACCTCTATAGACATGACTCACCTTCAGAGATCAAACGCACCTCTATAGACATGACTCACCTTCACAGATCAAACGCACCTCTATAGACATGACTCACCTTCACAGATCAAACGCACCTCTATAGACATGACTCGCCTTCACAGATCAAACGCACCTCTATAGACATGACTCGCCTTCACAGATCAAACGCACCTCTATAGACATGACTCGCCTTCAAAGATCAAACGCACCTCTATCGACATGACTCACCTTCACAGATCAAACGCACCTCTATCGACATGACTCACCTTCACAGATCAAACGCACCTCTATAGACATGACTCACCTTCACAGATCAAACGCACCTCTATAGACAAGACTCACCTTCACAGAACAAACGCACCTCTATAGACATGACTCCCCTTCACAGATCAAACGCACCTCTATAGACATGACTCACCTTCACAGATCAAACGCACCTCTATAGACATGACTCACCTTCACAGATCAAACGCACCTCTATAGACATGACTCACCTTCACAGAACAAACGCACCTCTATAGACATGACTCACCTTCACAGATCAAACGCACCTCTATAGACATAACTCACCTTCACAGATCAAACGCACCTTCACAGATCAAACTCACCTTCACAGAACAAACGCACCTTCACAGATCAAACGCACCTCTATAGACATGACTCACCTTCACAGATCAAACGCACCTCTATAGACATGACTCACCTTCACAGAACAAACGCACCTCTATAGACATGACTCACCTTCACAGATCAAACGCACCTCTATAGACATAACTCACCTTCACAGATCAAACGCACCTTCACAGATCAAACTCACCTTCACAGAACAAACGCACCTTCACAGATCAAACGCACCTCTATAGACATGACTCACCTTCACAGATCAAACGCACCTCTATAGACATAACTCACCTTCACAGATCAAACTCACCTTCACAGATCAAACGCACCTTCACAGATCAAACGCACCTCTATAGACATGACTCACCTTCACAGATCAAACGCACCTCTATAGACATGACTCACCTTCACAGATCAAACGCACCTCTATAGACATGACTCACCTTCAGAGATCAAACGCACCTTATTTTAGTTCAAACCCAAATAAAGGCAGGTTATTCCCTTATTTCAAATATAAACATCAGAATCCATTACATTTTAAAGATAACTTCACAAAATATAGTGGGTAAATATTGACTTGTGAAGAACAGGATATCTGAAACTAAAAAGGGAAATCTGTATAATTGTATAAATGTATTGCTATAAAAACATATGGATAAATAATGTCTAATATAGTCAACACCTGCAATTACCAAAAACATGAACAAATTGGTGCTTCAGCTTCAAACAAAACACCCATATCTAATAACGTTTGAGTTATTTTACATTTGAAACTTACTTTTGGAATATAAAATATAACTTGAACGCATTTATTCTCCCTTCTCTCCTCCGCAGGACGACGGTGAGTTTTGTGGCTTATTGTTGCTCCAGTCACTGCCTCCGGACCTTTGACCTGCAGGGATGAGGACACACACACACACACACACACACACACACACACACACACACACACACACACACACACACACACACACACACTCGTCCAGAGAGCGACAGACGAACGGTTCGTTTTGTTTGTGGATCTTTCAGGAACATTACTAAGAGAAGCAGACGCAGAATGTTCGGAGGTTTTTTTATTTTATGGACACAAGGCTCGTTGAGAAACTCACCAAAAACTTACATGATGAACCAGAAGAAGGTGTGTGTGTGTGTGTGTGTGTGTGTGTGTGTGTGTGTGTGTGTGTGTGTGTGTGTGTGTGTGTGTGTGTGTGTGTGTGTGTGTGTGTGTGTGTGTGTGTGTGTGTGTGTGTGTGTGTGTGTGTGTGTGTGTGTGTGTGTGTGTGTGTGTGTGTGTGTGTGTGTGTGTGTGTGTGTTTTCCACACAGATGTTTCCTTGTGGACTCACAGATATTTTCTACTAAAGTTTGTTTGACTGGAGAACGTTTGAAGTCAGATTGAAAATGCTACTTACATGTTTAGACGTAAGTAAAAGGAATGGTGCAGTTGTTGCTACAGGTCTGTTCAGCTGGAGGTCTCCTTGGTAACTGATGCTTGTGTGTTGTTATTAATGTTATCTAATTCCTAATGTATCTTTTGTGTTGACTGTGTTTCAGTAAATATTGACTCATGTTTGACTTTTGTTGTGTTTGTTCCTTTATTCACGTTGGTCTAATGTTCGTGTCACACTTTTATCTTCAACTCAATCTGTGTGTTGGTGGAAAGGTCCTGTTGAGTTGAAATGCTAAAAGCTTGAGAAAATACAACTAAGCAATTAGAAAAACTACATTTTAAACCCACACCTCAATAAGCACCAATAGAGAAAAGAATATATAGAAAATATATTTTGATTATCTACTGATTTTGAATGCAAAGATTTCAGAAAATGCTCTTTTTGGCCTCGGAAATATGTAGATTTATATCATATTAAGGATTTTAAATGAAACAACACGACATTAAAAGACATCGCGTTGGACTGTGGGAAACTGGAAGACACTTTTTCACTGTTTTCTGACATTTTATTAACAAACCATTGGGATAATAATTGTAAATTCCTGTAATATTTACAATTAAAATGTGAAATGAAGTGGGAAAACTAAACAAAAATGGGGTTACTTTGGTTTACATGATGATACATTTTTGATGATACACTTTTTTAATGCAAAGATGTCAGAAAATAGGGTTTTAATGTGAAATATCTCATTAAATTGAATATTTTGGGGTTAAAACTAACAAAATAAGACACTTTTCCCTATTTTCAGACATTTTATAAACAAACAATTGAGAAAATAAATGGAAATTGGTGAGAATATTTTCAAATCAGTTGTAAATGGGAAATCTAAACACAAAAGGATGTTAATTGTGGCATGTTAACATACAGGGACATTATATGAAATGTACATCAACATTATTACTCCTACGAAGAGAGTCAGAAGATCTTTATCGACAACATGTCACACGCTTCACTCGTACTTACAGATAGAAACAAATACAGAAAAGCAGCAAAAAGAAGGATCAGATAAAAGAGATGAAGCACATCATCTCTTATCAAAGTGTGTGTGTGTGTGTGTGTGTGTGTGTGTGTGTGTGTGTGTGTGTGTGTGTGTGTGTGTGTGTGTGTGTGTGTGTGTGTGTGTGTGTGTGTGTGTGTGTGTGTGTGTGTGTGTGTGTGTGCGCATGTAAATGGTCTGCAAAGGCTACAATGTCCTCCCTCTATTGGACTTATGAAGCTCGGCGCAAGTTCTTTCAGGAAGACTCAGGGTGTTTCTCAATGTGGAGGAAAGCTGCCCCAGAGCCACTATTTCAAGCATGCTACGTCATCGAGTGCCGCCGAAGGACTGTTCCAATCTCCAGCATACTTGGAATTCTACCGAGGCCGGCGTACTTCGTTTGGAGAAATTTCGAGGCTGCACATGTGTAGACTCCGCGGTCTAAAAATCCCCACAATGCTTTTCGCACGGACCAATTTCCCCAAATCTGTGGCGGAAAATGTAAGGCGGGGCCTCTCATATGACGCACACCTGCACACTTGCTCGCCTGTTTCACTCTTTGTTTTCCGAATGCCAGGAAGGATTCTTGCCTTACTTCTGAAGCAAGTGACTCGGAAGACATGTGCTACCAAGCAAGCGTGCTCGACATTGAGAAACACCCAGGATATACATTCAGTCCGCAGCTGCTTATAATCAGCTCATTATGGGCTTCCTCTATAACCTATTACATTTCACCTCAATCTCCAGCAGCCAATCAGCGAGCTGCAGCCAAACTTTAAAATGGTTCTCCTCTCTCCTCCAGTCAGCTGTTATTTCAGGTTTTCATGCTGCCGCCCGCCCCCGTGTATATGCTCACGGCTGCATTTCCCCCGTTAGATATACCATTTCAGGATTCGGGGTCTAATCGCCAAAGACTTCACATTTATCACATGACATGTTTCAATGAATGTTCTTGAAGCAAAATGAAGTCTCTCCTGATTGAACTGCAGTATTTCTCTTTTCTCTACTCCCTTTGTAACCTAGTCTTGAAAAATAGCTATAAAGACACATTTTCTTCACTTTCCTAAGAGCTGCATGGTACCCTGTGTGTTGGGGTGTTCCCTCTCCTGCAGTGCGTTATATAGGATTTAGTGCATGGCCTGCAAAATCTAAAATGTCCTCCCTCTGCAAGAAACGCCTCGATTGGACTTCTTGTTTTTGTCTATTCTGTAAACAGGTCTTTATTAAAGGGCTCCTCTTATTCTTTTGGGGTTTTCCCTTCCCTAGCGTTATATAGGTTTTTAGTGCATGTGAATGGTCTGCAGATGCTAAAATCCAGAGGGAGTTTCTCTCCCACACACTCCCCCCCCCCCCCTGATTTTATCCAATGTTGATATTTATATTCAGTCATTGTAAATGCACACATATTAAAGTTGCCTTATTTGCATACTTGCAAATCAACTTCTACTATTGTCCATTTAAACAAATCAAAGGGATAGTTTCATGCTGATATCTTTTGTTACCCCTCTTCACTGACTGACCATATGTCTCAAACACTGCAGGTTAATATGAAGCATGCTCAAATAGCTTCCTCGTGCAGAAAGCCTCTCCTCAGTGAATGGAGCCGTTTCCCCTGCAGTCCTTCTCTTCTTACATAATCACTTTTGATTTATTTTTGCATCGCCACAAGGCCTGACACATGAATACTGAAGACTCCCGAAATACACTGAGAGAAAAAGACAGAGACGTGAAGCGAGTTAAAACAGTAAAGGTGACATAAAGTAAAGTAAACAACTCCATGGAGAAGACAGCATTTACTGACAGTGGATACGGTAAAACATGTAGATATGAATGTGAAGCTTCCTCGATTCATTTCTGACATTAAGACCATTTATTTTTGTGTTACAAGTTTTGTGAAATGTAATGTTTAAATATACTTTCTATATATATTTTCTGTGTAACTCGTGGGAGGAGATATCTACAGAAGCAACACAACCAAACCAAGGGAACAGAGCAAGGTAGCGAGGCAACACGACGACAGGACAAGGCAAGGTAACAAGGCAAGGTAACAAGGCAACAAGGCCAAAGACGACAAGACAAGGCAAGCTAACAAGGCAACAAGGCAACAAGACAGCAAGACAAGGTAAGACAAGGCAAGTTGACGAGGCAACAAGGCAACAAGGCAGCAAGACAAGGCAAGGTGACAAGGCAACAAGGCAAGGAAACATAAGGTAACAAGGCAACAAGGCTACAAGGCAACAAGGCAACAAAGGAACAAGGCAACAAGGCAACAAGGTAACAAGGTAACAAGGCAAGAAATAAAGCTAAATATCTCCCAAAGTTAACCAGTGAATGAAAAAACAACATTATTTTGCATAAATCGTCTCTTACACTCAAATATTTGAGGTCTGTACTGCCTTGAGATCCTTGTTGGTCTCGTGTTTTCTTATCTACAAGCTTAAGCGGACATTTTGTAAACAATAGAAGAATATATTGAACTGAATCAAAATCAGTTGAATTAAAGAAGAGACAGACAGTAGCATAAATCTCTTCCAACCCAACGTCTTTTAAAATGCCAAAAGCCGTGTGTGTGTGTGTGTGTGTGTGTGTGTGTGTGTGTGTGTGTGTGTGTGTGTGTGTGTGTGTGTGTGTGTGTGTGTGTGTGTGTGTGTGTGTGTGTGTGTGTGTGTGTGTGTGTGTGTGTGTGTGTGTGTGTGTGTGTGTGTGTGTGTGTCAGATGGTACCTGCAGAACCTTTGCCCTTTGAATGTTCCCAGCTGGTTATCTTCTGCCGGATTGTAAAGGTCAGATTTGTAAAGATTGAGAAGAGGAACATCTTTTCTTAAAATACATCTCAGACTAACCACAGACTAGTCCCACAAAGTAATGCCATAAACGTGAATAATCTTAAAATAAAAATAATCCAGTTTTTGCCTCAGTATTAAATATCTGTCTGAATAAACAATATATTTAATATAAAAAAATTGCTTTGTAAAAATGCCCTTGTAATGATTCTGATGCTGGCAAATATTATTTACAGTAATATACATTTGTTTTAGTCCCACGCATTTTTAAAGCGTCTTTTTTTAATATATATTGACAAATAATATTAAAAATGCATTGCAATAAAATCCCTTGATTTCCTTAATTGTATTTTTACTAATCCACTCTCTCACACGCAACCCTTCATCCTGTGTGTTTTAGATTAAAGTGATTTATTAGATTTATTCCCTTTTGGTAGGATTTTAACTGAGCTGTTGTCTCTTCAGATAGCTGACAGTAAAACATCGTGTATCTCCTCCCTGTGACATCAGAGGGCGCGGCCATTTTGTGAGCAGCATCAAATTGCACACGATGAGGCCGGAAGTGAAGTGACTGACCCACCAAAATAAAAGCCTCCGATAGATGTTGATGACAAAATGCCAAAAAAATCCCCCAAATATTATTTATTTAAATCGAAATACTAAATTATTAGAGCTGCAATGTTTACAATTAGAGTTTATAGATTCAAGATGTTTAATTTATCTCCGGTTACAAGTTGTTAAGTGCTTTTTCTAGATGGCTTTATTGAAGATAAACAATATAGTATATTAAACACAATTTAAAATGGAGTAGCACAACACTACACACACACACACACACACACACACACACACACACACACACACACACACACACACACACACACACACACACACACACACACACACACACACACACACACACACACACAGATGGCTTTTGGCATTTTAAAAGACGTTTGGTTAGAATAGATTTGTGCTACTGTCTGTCTCTTCTCCTTTAATTCAACTGATTTTGATTCAGTTCAATTCAATATATTCTTCTATTGTTTACAAAATGTTCACTTAAACTTGTAGATTAGAAAACAGGAGACAAGCAAGGATCTCATGGCAGTAAAGACCTCAAATATTTGAGTGTAGAAGAGACGATTTATGAAAACATTTAGTTTTTTCATGGTGGTTAACTTTGGGAGATATTTAGCTTCATTTCTTGCCTGGTTGCCTTGTTGCCTTGATGCCTTGTTGCCTTGATGCCTTGTTGCCTTGTTACCTTGTTACCTTGATGCCTTGTTTCTTTAAGCCATGGTTCTGTACGTATTTGTCTTTATTTGTATTAAATATATGAATACTAATGTGTACTTCTTTTTTTTGTTATTGTTGCATGCTTTATGTAGCTGCTCGGCCACTTATGCTGTAACACTGCTGTGGGACTAATGAAGGAATTCTAATAAGTCCACGTTATCTAACAAGAGGGTTAACTCCTCATGCTTTTATTTTGTAAAACCTGAACAGGAAGTTTGTGATTTCTCTCCCCTCATGGTGGTGAGGGGGGCTCGGTGTGTTTCCATTTAATAATCCACATCTCAGTCCCGGAGAGCTGCTGCAGCACGGAGCGACATTTCTACTGAAAGTGAAGAAAAAACAGCCAAATCAAAGCCAGAAGAGCAGAGGAAACCGCACCAGGTAAATGGAAAGACTCTCCTGCTGCAGACACACACCACACACACCTGATTCAATCATAATTATGCATAAGAAATCTGTGTCGGATTTAAAGTGTCGTCGTTTATTTCTCACCCTGAGGTGGCTGGGTCAAGTTAACCCCCTGCGACTGATGGGTTTCATTCTCATTTTCTGCTCAAATCCCTGGAACTTTCTGGTGTTTTTTGTTTCTGTTTTTGCACGCAGAGCTTCTGTCCGTGTTACATATATTACAGGATTAAAGTAGCTGTTTGTTGTCAGGATTAAATGAGAGGATAAAGCAGCTTCTCTCGGAAGAAGACTCCCAGGTTTCCTCTGGTTTAACCCCGGGGCTCTGGAGCCTATTTACGGACTGAGATGTTTCAGCACCGCGGACAGCTCCGGAGCCAAAACACAGATAGAAAAGAGAGGAAATTAGCCATTAAACATTGATTTATTTAAGCAATTCTTGGTGAAAGTGTCCGTTTTATATCTCTATTTGATTACATATTGTGTAATAGTGTATAAAAGAGCAGTGTTTTGTGAGGATTTCATTCATTTTGGTGCCAAATCAGTGCAGATGTAGCCTTTTTTCTACAAATGTGCCCTATTTCATCCACTCAATAAATAAATAAATACATAAATAATTGACTTATATGTTAAGGTAAATGTATAAAGGTATGTTTAAGAGATATTTTGTGTTGCTATAATTAATATAAATGAAGTTACAGGCTAAATTAGCAGCATAACTTTGAATTGATGTCATATTTTTCTTGTTAACTCAATTTTTTTTACATTAAGGGGTAATTTAAAAACTACGCTGATGGATATTATAAGGATTGTTAATACAAATTCCCAAGGCAAATCAAAAGTAGTGCGGAGGTGTGACAAAAAAATCAATTTCTATTAATTCTTTCTGAGTTCACCTTGTGTAAAAACATGGAAACGAGTTAAATTAGATCTGTGGTTTTGAAAGATTATGCCAAAAATCTCCCTTTTCCTCTGATAAGGGGGAGGCATGCAAGCCTTTACTTTTTTTGTTGCTGCGTAGAAGTTTTTGATGGCTGTGAAATCAAGCAGAATGAGGGCAGGGTACATTAAGAGCAAGTCTATAAAAATACCTCCTGCAAAGATTACCCCTTTCTGTCACATTTTATTGAGCTTTATTTGGATGAAAACTCAGATTTATTTGTCCTTTTATCTGCCTGTTTTTCTGGGAGAGGTGTGTGCTTTTTTAGTTGGACGAAAGCCAATGCACTGTTGTTATTGTTGTTGTTGTTGTTGTTGTTTGGCAGGCTGTGAGTTTGGCAGCAGTGTTGTTCCTGTTTCTCCATGTGGGGGATAAAGAAACATGTAGTCACAGCTCGGACTCAGTGAAGCACTTCTTCTGAAGTATTTCTATTTAAAACGATCAATAAAAGTTCACAGAACAATCTTAGAAAATGCAGTGTCTTATGATTGGAAGTTTTGAAAACACAAGCATTAAGAATAGGAAACAATCGGTAAAATGCGGATTATTATTCAAGTAAAGGCTTTAAAATCGTTGAATTAGCAACTGCTTTATCTTAAAAATGAACTGTGCATGCATTAGAGGATGAACATACACACTTTTGACCCTCCCTGCTTCCCGTCCTGTTACGGGAATGTCATCGAGGACGAAGAGCTCAGACTGACGCTTAAGCAGATCTTTGATTTTGCAGCCTGGTGTTTGTAAGCGTAGAGTAAACAGATACTTTAATGAGGACAGGAAGTGATCAGGAAAACACATCCAGCCTCGTTGAACCTTTATTTCATTTCATTGTTTATGCATTTCTTTGATTTGTGCTGTAGTTTAATAGAAAGAACGGAAGTTAGACGATAAATAGAGTGCTGCTTAGAAGACGTATTTCTGTAGGCCAAGCAGGAAGTTATCACCCTTATTAAAAACCATTGGAATTTGGGTTAATAAAGGAAATAGCCTTCGTGGCAAACAAATGTTTATGATACTTTTATTAAGCTAGATAATCATCCCAAATAAAAACCACTTTTAGTATTTTGAAGCATACAATAAAATGCAATAGGTCACATAACTTCACATCACCACCGCTAAGCTAAAGGCAGCTAATGTTAGGCTGTAAAGGAACTACAGCACGGTCACATGACTTCACGTCACCACCGCTAAGCTAAAGGCTAATGTTGGGCTGTAAAGGAACTACAGCACGGTCACATGACTTCACGTCACCACCGCTAAGCTAAAGGCAGCTAATGTTGGGCTGTAAAGGAACTACAGCACGGTCACATGACTTCACGTCACCACCGCTAAGCTAAAGGCAGCTAATGTTAGGCTGTAAAGGAACTACAGCACGGTCACATGACTTCACATCACCACCGCTAAGCTAAAGGCAGCTAATGTTAGGCTGTAAAGGAACTACAGCACGGTCACATGACTTCACATCACCACCGCTAAGCTAAAGGTGGCTAATGTTAGGCTGTAAAGGAACTACAGCACGGTATACAGATTTTTTCAGTCTTTTACAAATCTTTCTGGCCTTTCTTTGGCTTTCTTTTTGAATCATCCCAGTACTACACAAGCTGCCATTTCTGTTATTTATATGTATTTATTGGAGAAACATCCATTTTGTTCAGAGCTCTATCAAACTTGAAACAATCCACATTTTTCTCCAAACACAATTAAGCTGGTAAAGTGTTGAAGAAGACTCTAAGTGACAAAAAAGTGGTTATTTTGTGATTTTCTGGTGTTCAGGCTGAAGGTGTTTCAGATGTGTTTCTGATAATGACGATGAAGGCAGGGTGCAAAAAATAATCGGTTTTCTGTTGAGCAAATCCCCCCCGCCCCCCCCGTCACTCACCCATCCATCACCCTGCCCACAGATTGGTGAGAAATCTGTCGACGAACACACACACACACACACACACACACACAAACACACACACACACACACACACACACACACACACACACACACACACACACACACACACACACACACACACACACACACACACACACACACTTGTCCCTTTCGCAGTCACAGTTTAATTTATTCCCCTTGTTAGGAATTCATCTTGTTCTTTTTGCTCTCTGAATTTCATGTTGATCTGTCACCGAAGTGCCAGATGGTAGAAAAAACAGTCAAATAAATGAATGCACCGTGATTACAATCTTTTGTCTTCGCTGCGTGTCGCTCACTTATGAGATTTCAGCAATAAAATGATGAGCAGGGTAATCGCTTTTGCATTTGGTTCTTGGCTGCCTTTTCTTTTTTATATGTACAGATTTGTTTTTGACATGTTTCTTTGGCACCTCCTTCATCAAAATAGACGTGTCATCTTTCGTTAATTCCCCGCTTTTTTGAGGGAGGAGAAGATGTTTTTAGAAAGCCCTGCAGGGTGTGTTTGGCACTCAGTGTTTGCTGAGAGTCAGATGAATTATTTGTGCTGCTTACAGAGGTGTTGACTTCACTCACATTACTTCAGGGTTGACTTGCAACATCTTTTCCGATCCTGTTTCTGTCTGTCTAAAAAAGCAAACTGTCAGATCTTCGTTTAGGCAATATTTAGTTTAAAGTTCTGATCTTTGCCCATTGGTGAAGAGCTGGAGCAAATTATAGAAGAGATTGTTTGACTACAAAGAATCGATGATATACAATTGAGCTACAGCGTGTATAATCGGACTAGCAGTTCTTGAAGCTGATTTAAAGGCCTTATTAGGTTATCCCTCTCCTGTAGTGTGTTATACAGGCTAGCTAACTATAAGCTACTTTCTTGTAATGTCTGACATACTTAAAGCTATCCTCGTGGAGTTATTGCTCAGAAGTAGCGCCATGAAGCAATTCTCTGACAACCTCAAGGAAAACACTTAATGCATTTTGCTGTTTCTTTTTTGTTTTGTTTACAAGTGCAGTTTTCAGAGCTATTCACTTGTATACAGCTGTCACAGATATAGACAGCTGTAAAGTAACACCTGCATTTCTAAGGATTACTTTATGATCAAAAACTAAAGGGAGATTAATTTGCTAACACAAGCTAACCTCAACGAAGTGCTATCATAAAAGATATAGATAGCCTGCTAATATTAAAAACCTGGTTTGTTGTTCGCCTGTCGACTTTGGCTTTAGTTCTGTAACTAACTGAGATAGCAGCTAACTGAGCTAGTAGCTAACAGAGGTAGCAGCTAATTGAGCTAGCATCTAACTGAGCTAGTGGCTAACTGAGGTAGAAAACTGAGCAAGCAGCTAACTGAGGTAGCAGATAACTGAGCAAGCAGCTAACTGCGGTAGATAACTGAGAAGGAGCTAACTGAGGTAGATAACTGAGCAAGCAGCTAACTGAGGTAGATAACTGAGCTAGCAGCTAACTGCGGTAGATAACTGAGCAAGCAGCTAACTGAGGTAGATAACTGAGCTAGCAGCTAACTGAGCTAGCAGCTAACTGAGGTAGCAGATAACTGAGCTAGCTGCTAACTGAGCTAGTAGCTAACAGAGCTAGCAGCTAACTGAGGTAGCAGATAACTGAGCTAGCAGCTAACTGAGCAAGCAGCTAACTGAGCTAGTAGCTAACAGAGCTAGCAGCTAACTGAGATAGCAGATAACTGAGCTAGCAGCTAACTGAGCTAGTAGCTAACAGAGCTAGCAGCTAACTGAGGTAGATAACTGAGTTAGCGGCTAACTGAGGTAGATAACTGAGCTAGCGGCTAACTGAGGTAGATAACTGAGCTAGCAGCTAACTGAGGTAGCAGCTAACTGAGGTAGATAACTGAGCTAGCAGCTAACTGAGGTAGATAACTGAGCTAGCGGCTAACTGAGGTAGATAACTGAGCTAGCAGCTAACTGAGGTAGCAGCTAACTGAGGTAGATAACTGAGCTAGCAGCTAACTGAGGTAGATAACTGAGCTAGCGGCTAACTGAGGTAGATAACTGAGCTAGCGGCTAACTGAGGTAGATAACTGAGCTAGCAGCTAACTGAGCTAGCAGCTAACTGAGGTAGATAACTGAGCAAGCAGCTAACTGAGGTAGATAACTGAGCTAGCAGCTAACTGAGGTAGCAGCTAACTGAGGTAGATAACTGAGCAAGCAGCTAACTGAGGTAGATAACTGAGGTAGCAGCTAACTGAGCTAGCAGCTAACTGAGGTAGCAGATAACTGAGGTAGCAGCTAACTGAGGTAGCAGATAACTGAGCTAGCTGCTAACTGAGATAGCAGATAACTGAGGTAGCAGCTAACTGAGGTAGCAGATAACTGAGCTAGCTGCTAACTGAGATAGCAGATAACTGAGCTAGCAGCTAACTGAGGTAGCAGCTAACTGAGGTAGCAGATAACTGAGCTAGCAGCTCCTGCTACTGTTAGCATGACTTAGCGTTCCTTAAGTAGCTTAAGCTTTCTGTCCAGCAAAAACCCTGTAAACCAAGGAGATGTGAAGCAAAATATGAAATGGAAAACCAGAAAACATTTTCTCCATGAAATATTAGTGTTACCAAAATCAATTCAGTGTCTCAAAGCCTGACACACTTCTCCTGTTGGATTGTACACACAGCTAAACACAGTCACACGGTGCAATAACTGGCTTTTCAATAGCAGAGTGGGACTCAAGGAGGCTCCATTTTCTTTCTTACAAGTGCGTTGAGCATCAAAATGATTTTGCAGCTGTTATTTTAAGGTGCAATAGTTACATAACGTTGCTCGTGAACCATCATTTAGACGCAGTGTCATGATTCGGCACAGACGCAGTGTATTCTGATCCTGATGCTCTCAGCACTTTAAACGGTGATATGCATTTCCCATCGTATTGATCGGGATGACATGGCGCATCTGTCGTAATATGACTCCTCTGTAGGGATCCTAAAAGATTTCAAAGTGGATTTAGGATGCTACTTTGCCATCAATCAGAACGTGCACACAGTTATTCTTTTGCAAAGAGTTGCCTAAGCTACGTAACTCATGTATCTGCTTGGGATTTGTGTGTGTGTGAATGTTTTTTATTCATCCTACATGCCTAAATGTATGCCTATATGCACCTTTATCTATTCATGTTATATGCGCCTGTCAGCACAAGGTACGCGTTAGTTTATAAATGAACAGCATCTAAAGAGCATCATGTTGACAGGTGTCCATTCGAATGTGAGGAGAGAGGAGGAGAAATGGTGGAAAAGGAGGGGGCGGTGTGTGTGTGTGTGTGTGTGTGTGTGTGTGTGTGTGTGTGTGTGTGTGTGTGTGTGTGTGTGTGTGTGTGTGTGTGTGTGTGTGTGTGTGTGTGTGTGTGTGTGTGTGTGTGTGTGTGTGTGTGTGTGTGTGTGTGTGTGTGTGCGCCCTCTAGGTTTAGTGTGGTAGCGAGAGAGAGGCTGAAAGAAAGCATGGACGAGAGGGAGGGAAAGTAACAGAGAGAGTGAGAGTGGTCCATGTGTTATGTAAGTGTGAGGCATCTCTGCATGTGTGTGTGTTTGTGTGTACGTGTGTGTGTGTGTGTGTGTGTGTGTGTGTGTGTGTGTGTGTGTGTGTGTGTGTGTGTGTGTGTGTGTGTGTTTACGTGTGTGTGTGTGTGTGTGTGTGTGTGTGTGTGTGTGTTTACGTGTGTGTGTGTTTACGTGTGTGTGTGTGTGTGTGTGTGTGTGTGTGTGTGTGTGTGTGTGTGTGTGTGTGTGTGTGTGTGTGTGTGTGTGTGTGTGTGTGTGTGTGTGTGTGTGTGTGTGTGTGTGTGTGTGTGTGTGTGTGTGTGTGTGTGTGTGTGTGTGTGTGTGTGTGCAGATTAATCCAGTGGGTTTTATCCTCAGTGAATGGGACAGTGGGGCTTTGCAGTGATTATCCCTGCAGGCCAGATGATTGCTTTGAATCTCCCGCACGCCGCCATGTTTCCCTTCCCAAACATAGTGGCTGAAGATTCATGATTTTATATATTCTGCAAATAGGATCCCCTCCTCAGATCAAAGCAGTCCCTAAATGTTGATTTCCTCCACCTCTCTATACCTCCTATTTCCTGGTTAATCTGCCCCAATCCCAGCCCACCATATCTGTCTGTCTGTCGTCTGGATTATATAACGAGGAAATGTCAGAAACGCATTCATCATCCCTGCTCAGATGAAACAAAGAAATATCAATAAAAGCTGGAAGGAAAGTGTTTGGGTTGAGGTGTTCAAATTGAAATAGGAGAGGAAAATGTATTTGTAGTTTTTGTTTAGTGCAGACAAATTATACAATTAAAAGTCAAGACACTATGACAATGCAGCTAAAATAATAATAAAGAAAAATAATAATAAAGATACATATATAATAAAAACAAAAAATAATACAATTAAATAAATTAAAATAATTGTAAAAACACAACATTGAATTTATGGGATCACTCCAACATTTCAAATAATTAGGTCGACAGTGTGATAAACCCAAGAACCGAAAGCATGACCTGCATGAGGGTGTTCATTGTTGATATAATAGCTAAGTAGGTAAATGCAAACAAAACAACAGCTTATTAATTGTTTGGTAGGTTTAGAAAATACATTACATGACATGTTAGACGCTTTTATCCAAAGCGACTTCCATACTCAATACTGTGGACAATCCTCACAGGAGCACTTTGGAGTGAAGTGTCTCCGGGACACAACGACATGCTGACTGCAGTGGGGTTTGAACCTGTGACCCCCTGAGAGACATTTGGTTAAAAAGAACTCAATGGTGCTCCAGGAGGAGATTCAGGTGATAAGGTGTGGGGGGGGGGTTACCTTGGTTGCTGATTGGCTAATGGTTACACAAGCCAACACATCGTTATGACATCATAAAGTGGCCAAAATCTGATCAACTCATTTTCAGACAGGTTTTTATAGAAATGGATCAAAAAGAGAGAGAATCTTTGTTCCTGAAACTTTCAGAGTCTCTTTCCACAGAGGGGACACATGTTGATGTAGAAGAGACATGAAGAAGAGGGGACACATGTTGATGTAGAAGAGACATGAAGAAGAGGGGACACATGTTGATGTAGAAGAGACATGAAGAAGAGGGGACACATGTTGATGTAGAGGAGACATGGAGAAGAGGGGACACATGTTGATGTAGAAGAGACATGAAGAAGAGGGGACACATGTTGATGTAGAAGAGACATGAAGAAGAGGGGACACATGTTGATGTAGAAGAGACATGAAGAAGAGGGGACACATGTTGATGTAGAAGAGACATGGAGAAGAGGATTTGTCCTGTCTGTCCCCAGAATCTCAGGTCGTTTTATCCTCAGATTTCCTCAGTGATTTTCCGCAGCAGATTTCCCTCTGTGTGCGCTTCCTGTCTCTCCGTGGGGAATGTTTTAATTCTCCGAGGCCATATTGTCCCTGCAGGCGTTGCTGTGGGCAGAAACCCAGCACAGTGTGCGGTTTATACCTTTCTCAGGGTTATAAAACCACCAGGAGGAGGACGACGAGGCTGAAAGGGAAAGGACTTCTATTGTGAGAGTTATTATTTAAACCTGATCTAAATGTTTTAATGTCTTTCTATACATATCATATTTAAAATAAATATGCGTTGTAATAACAAACTCCCATCGAGTCTAATTGTATTTAATAATTTCCATTAAATAATGTTATTTTTTTCAAGCATTAAAATATTCACGTTATATTCTTCCTTCTTGTGGAAGTCAAAGAGCTTACACATAATCCAAACGTTTTACCAAATGTCATCACCTCCGAATTGGTTTTAATGCTAAAAACTAAGATAATATTATTAAAAAATGTCTTGAAGACATTTTACTCGTAAACCTTCCCCGTGTTAAATATCCATGAAAAAGGGCAAACATGTCATGTGATAAACAATGTGTATAATAAAGTAGAAGACTCCATTTTCACAACTAAACTATAAACTTGGTTTTGAATCAAGTTAAATGGCATATAGCAACCCCATGCAGAGTAGAGGGCAACGGATGAAACAGCGGAGATTAATCGAATGTGAAATACTGAAATGACTCACAGCCCTTTAGCTCAAGTACAATTTGTCCCCATGAAAATCATGACATGAATTTATTTTAATAGGATGGTGGTGAATAGTTTGTCTTAAACATGCATGTAATTCTGCTCGTGCAACCATAATAGTTTTTATATGAGTGTCTAGTATTTAGTGTCTCTATTTTAAAGAGTCCTCTCCTGCTGATGTTCAGGTGTATATCAGTATGTAGTGTCTCTACTTTAAAGAGTCCTCTCCTGCTGATGTTCAGGTTTATATCAATATGTAGTGTCTCTACTTTAAAGAGTCCTCTCCTGCTGATGTTCAGGTGTATATCAGTATGTAGTGTCTCTACTTTAAAGAGTCCTCTCCTGCTGATGTTCAGGTGTATATCAGTATGTAGTGCCTCTACTTTAAAGAGTCCTCTCCTGATGATGTTCAGGTTCATATCAGTATGTAGTGTCTCTACTTTAAAGAGTCCTCTACTTTAAAGAGTCCTCTCCTGCTGATGTTCAGGTGTATATCAGTATGTAGTGTCTCCACTTTAAAGAGTCCTCTCCTGATGATGTTCAGGTTCATATCAGTATGTAGTGTCTCTACTTTAAAGAGTCCTCTACTTTAAAGAGTCCTCTCCTGCTGATGTTCAGGTGTATATCAGTATGTAGTGTCTCTACTTTAAAGAGTCCTCTCCTGCTGATGTTCAGGTGAATATCAGTATGTAGTGTCTCTACTTTAAAGAGTCCTCTCCTGCTGATGTTCAGGTGTATATCAGTATGTAGTGTCTCTACTTTAAAGAGTTCTCTCATGCTGATGTTCAGTTGTATATCAGTATGTAGTGTCTCTACTTTAAAGAGTCCTCTCCTGCTGATGTTCAGGTGTATATCAGTATGTAGTGTCTCTACTTTAAAGAGTTCTCTCATGCTGATGTTCAGTTGTATATCAGTATGTAGTGTCTCTACTTTAAAGAGTCCTCTCCTGCTGATGTTCAGTTGTATATCAGTATGTAGTGTCTCTACTTTAAAGAGTCCTCTCCTGCTGATCTTCAGGTGTATATCAGTATGTAGTTTCTCTACTTTAAAGAGTTCTCTCATGCTGATGTTCAGGTGTATATCAGTATGTAGTGTCTCTACTTTAAAGAGTCCTCTCCTGCTGATGTTCAGGTGTATATCAGTATGTAGTGTCTCTACTTTAAAGAGTCCTCTCCTGCTGATGTTCAGGTGTATATCAGTATGTAGTGTCTCTACTTTAAAGAGTCCTCTCCTGCTGATGTTCAGGTGTATATCAGTATGTAGTGTCTCTACTTTAAAGAGTCCTCTCCTGCTGATGTTCAGGTGTATATCAGTATGTAGTGTCTCTACTTTAAAGAGTCCTCTCCTGCTGATGTCCAGGTGTATATCAGTATGTAGTGTCTCTACTTTAAAGAGTCCTCTCCTGCTGATGTTCAGGTGTATATCAGTATGTAGTGTCTCTACTTTAAAGAGTCCTCTCCTGCTGATGTTCAGGTGTATATCAGTATGTAGTGTCTCTACTTTAAAGAGTCCTCTCCTGCTGATGTTCAGGTGTATATCAGTATGTAGTGTCTCTACTTTAAAGAGTCCTCTCCTGCTGATGTTCAGGTGTATATCAGTATGTAGTGTCTCTACTTTAAAGAGTCCTCTCCTGCTGATCTTCAGGTGTATATCAGTATGTAGTTTCTCTACTTTAAAGAGTTCTCTCATGCTGATGTTCAGGTGTATATCAGTATGTAGTGTCTCTACTTTAAAGAGTCCTCTCCTGCTGATGTTCAGGTGTATATCAGTATGTAGTGTCTCTACTTTAAAGAGTCCTCTCCTGCTGATGTTCAGGTGTATATCAGTATGTAGTGTCTCTACTTTAAAGAGTCCTCTCCTGCTGATGTTCAGGTGTATATCAGTATGTAGTGTCTCTACTTTAAAGAGTCCTCTCCTGCTGATGTTCAGGTGTATATCAGTATGTAGTGTCTCTACTTTAAAGAGTCCTCTCCTGCTGATGTTCAGGTGTATATCAGTATGTAGTGTCTCTACATGTCTCCATGCTTTAATGTTCAAAAAGCTCTTTATTCTTCTCATACTGTCTGTGCTGCAGCACCTCTTTTCACCCTCTGTCTGAAACCAGAGCCCAGTTTGCTCTGATTGGTTAGCTGGCTAGCTCTGTTGTGATTGGTCAACCACTTGAGATGCCCCGCCCCTTAGTCTATTGGCTAGCGCTAGCCAATCGTTTCACAGATTGATGTCACTTTGTTCCGGAAGTAAACAAAGGAGTCAAATGGGGGAGTTTCATGCACAGGGGGAAATAGTTGTATTTGTTTTTATGCAATCATAGCGCGATTACATTTTGTTAACATGAGAACACATGACATGAGATTATTTTTCATACGGTGGGGAGATTTCACTAAATCCTTGTTTTGCTATAACATTCATCAAATACTGCAATACAAACGAGCATTACTGCATAAATGTTCAGTAAAAAGCTTAATAAAAGTAGTTGTATTGATGTTTCCCAGTGTTACTGATGGCATCTTGGCTAAAAATGAATATAATATTGACCTTATCTTCTCACCGTGTCGTCTCAAGGTGAAATGCTATATTACAAATGTGATACGACAGAACGCATGCATGTACAACTGAGATGATTATGCATCCAGGACCTTGCTCGGGTCGCACTGTCACAACTGCAGGCTCTAATTTAGTGTCCGTGCAAATCCTCAGAAGATGTGTGATAGCCTCATGTACTTCTGCACGTGTGTGTGTGGCTGCAGTGCGTTAGCAGTCAGGCATGTAGTGGTGTGTTTTCTTTCTGAATAGCTTAGCCCTCGAGCTCCCATAATGCTCTCTGGCCCGGTCACGTCTTGGCGAATGGGTTTTTATAGGTCAGCATGCAGAGTGTTTGCACTGCTGGCAGCCTGCCTGTAATGGTGGTTAGATATATGACTGATTTAATGCTCTCTTTAGAACAATAGACCAATCATCTTGCAATCTACTTATTTATATAACTAGTTATCACCAGAGGTGGGAAGTAGTGGAGTACAAATACTTTGTCACTTTGTTCTGGTATCAGTACTTTACTCCGCTACTTGTGTGCGTCACTCTTTAGTGCCCCCTGGTCTCCCAGCCGTGTGCGTCACTCTTTAGTGTCCCCTGGTCTCCCAGCCGTGTGCGTCACACTTTAGTGTGCCCTGGTCTCCCAGCTGTGTACATAATTATTTAGTGTCCCCTGGTCTCCCAGTCGTGTGCGTCAATCTTTAGTGTCCCCTGTTCTCCCAGCTGTGTACATAATTATTTAGTGTCCCCTGGTCTCCCAGTCGTGTGCTTCACTCTTTAGTGTCCCCTGTTCTCCCAGCTGTGTACATAATTATTTAGTCTCCCCTGGTCTCCCAGTTGTGTGCGTCACACTTTAGTGTCCCCTGGTCTCCCAGCTGTGTAAGTCACTATTTAGTGTCCCCTGGTCTCCCAGCTGTGTGCGTCACTCTTTAGTGTCCCCTGGTCTCCCAGTTGTGTGCGTCACTCTTTAGTGTCCCCTGGTCTCCCAGCTGTGTGCGTCACTCTTTAGTGTCCCCTGGTCTCCCAGCCGTGTGCGTCACTCTTTAGTGTCCCCTGGTCTCCCAGCCGTGTGCGTCACTCTTTAGTGTCCCCTGGTCTCCCAGCCGTGTGCGTCACTCTTTAGTGTCCCCTGGTCTCCGTTGTGTTTTGAGCTTCTTGCAGTGTTTTGCATTGTAGCGTTTGGTTTCTGCAGCTTTTAGTAAACGCTGCGTAGATGCTGAATGTTCTCTAAATGCTGAAGATGTTTCTTCATGGTTTTTGGAACATTTGGGTTTTTATATCTGCATCTTTTCTGAAGCTGCAGCGCGTTTCTCCTGATGGAAGGGTTGTGGGCCGTTGTTGGCACCTGTCGGCCAACGTAGGTTTCTTTGTTTTTAGGGTTATTGAGGAATTGTGAGGAAAGAAAGATTAGATAAATCAGTCAGTAGAGATATCTCATAACTTCAAATGCAGAATCAGAGCTGCTGAATACTTCTGGATCAATGTGTGGAAAGGGTTTTATATACTGTATATATGTGTACCTGTCGACCTCCGTAGACACAGGCCTGTTTGAAAAAGACTACCTTTTCATTCATCCATTTAAAGACAACAACCATTTGCCTCTGAAACAAAATTAAGGCAGTGATTTATTTTCAACATTAAAACATAATTTCTTAGAGACTAGTTTGAGTCTAAATATGGGCAGTGTTTGTGAAAAGTAACCGCATGCAAAAGCTCTGTCGTGTTGTTCCTGAAATAGCATGAAGGTTGTTTGAGAGTGGAGGAGTATTTTGGAGACAGCTTTGATTATATAAATAAATATCGCTCTGCTCGTCCTGACCTGAGAGGTTAAATTCGACTGACAGGCCGTGTGTGTGTGTGTGTGTGTGTGTGTGTGTGTGTGTGTGTGTGTGTGTGTGTGTGTGTGTGTGTGTGTGTGTGTGTGTGTGTGTGTGTGTGTGTGTGTGTGTGTGTGTGTGTGTGTGTGTGTGTGTGTGTGTGTGTGTGTGTGTCAGTCTCTCCATCTTAACAAGAGACTCTCTGACGCCAGGATAAGTGTTTTCCAAGAGGCAATACACGACTGCATGAGTGTGATCTATTAAAGTATATTGACTGATACTAAAAGCGTAGAGGAATTAGATCAGAGCGATGCATGTGCAGCTCTAAAACCACTTTTGTATCTGGTTATTTCTCAAGTGTCTATGTGCGTTAACATAATCTCTAAGGCTGGTAAATGTAGTGTTGAATTTGAGCTTCTGAAATTATCCATAAAGTACATATTTAAAAAAGTATATGTGTTTTTCCCAGCCCAGCTATAAGAACATAACAATATATCCCAAATATTTATATATAGAAATGTGTAATAATATAATGCTTTATCAATACTAGGTCATAAAACACATTGAATTGAATATCTTAAAGGGGCCCTATTCTGCTAATTTAGTGTCCTATTTTGTTCCCCTACTGGAGGGAACACAAGGATTTTAGCCTTTGCAGACCGTTTACATGCACTAAAACCTACAGTATAGAACACACTACAGGAAAGGGAAAACCCCAAGTGCTCCTTGCCGTGATCATTACCATCAGTATAGTCAAAGTCAGCTTTATTGTCAAGAATTCTACATGTGTTATACAGAACATTGTGAAATACCGTTTCTCGCAATCCCACAGCGTGACACATATACATATAACAAGATACACAAAGGGCCTAGATAAACGGGGTATCAAACTAAGTAATCGTATTAATAAGTACTAGGTAAAACAAATATATTTAAAAAAAACACAATCTACAGAACATGAATTGACATTAGTACAAGTATTCCTTTGTGCAAAAAAGTACAGTTACAGTGCAGTATTCAATTCAATTCAAAACCTTTATTTATTCAGGTGAAAACCCATTGAGATCATTGACCTCTTTTTCAATGGTGACCTGCTGCAAGTAGGTTCCAACATGAATACAAACATGACAGAAAAACAAAGAGGACATCATATGGCATATTTACATTGACTACAGTTTGTATAGCTAGTAGCATTTACAGATACCAACAGTTTCCGATTGGATAGCATCTATCCTTGCTTTAAAAACATGTAATGGAACCAAACTGCTCAACTTCCATTCCTTTTGCAGACTGTTCCAAATTAGGGGAGCTGCGCATCTAAAAGCTGTATTCCCTAAGACAGTCCTAGCAGTTGGCACATTTAATACAACCACAGCATTCGATCTCAGGCAGTAGCCACTTACAATACGCCGTGAGATCAGGGAGCAGATGTAGGATGGAAGTTTCTCTAACATTGCTTTGTAAATAAAAAGATACCAGTGATTGAAAGTTAGTGAAAGCAAACCTGCCCTTGCATACAGGGTACAATGAGGGGTTAATGCTTTACAGTTTGTCACAAATCTCAGTGCACTGTGATAGGCGCCATCTAACTTGATCGGGTAATTGGCCGGTGCATTCATATAAAAGAGATCACCATAGTCCAGCACAGGTAAAAAGGTCACAGAGCCTTTTCCTGGCCTCAAGCAGAGAAACAGGACTTGTTTCTGTTGAAGAAACCTAGCCTAACCCTCAGTTTTTTTAGCAGGTTATTGACATGCAGTTTAAAAGAGAGACAGTCATCAAGCCAGATACCAAGGTATTTGTAACAGGTAACCACTTCAACTTTTTTCCCTTGCGTAGTTACAATATCTAAAACAGGCTCTGGTGTCTTTTTAGCTTTTGAAAAGAGCATTACCTTGGTTTTATCCACATTTAAAAGAAGCTTTAGTTCAGAGAGCTGAGTCTGAACAGTGTTAAAAACAGCCTGTAATTTAACAACCGTCTCCTGAATGGAGGGACCTGCACAGTACATCACGGTATCATCTGCATACAAATGTAAAGTAGCTTCATCCACATGATCACCTAAACTGTTGATATATATGGAGAATAAAAGTGGACCTAAAACAGAACCTTGTGGAACACCATTAGAAATGTTTAACCACTCAGAAGACAGCCCATCAAAGTGAACACATTGGGACCTTTCAGAGAGGTAGTTCACAAACCACCCCACTGCATGGCTGGATATGCCAATACTGAGTAGCCTCTTCTTCAAGATGCGATGATCGACGGTATCAAACGCTTTGGGAAGGTCAATAAACAGAGCTGCACAACTCTGCTTATTATCTAAAATACTCGTAATGTCATTCACCACTTTCATTGTGGCAGTGATGGTGCTACAGTATGTTGCTTTCTGAAGCCTGACTGACGTTTAGACAGGATATTATTTTTACATAAAAACTCCTTTACTTGCTCACTCACTAGTCGTTCGAGCACTTTAGCCAGAACTGACAATTTAGAGATTGGCCTATAGTTATTTAAAATAGTTGCCTCCCCTCCTTTCAGTAAAGGCAAGACATAAGCAGACTTCCAGACTTTTGGAATTGTATTTGTGCTGAGGGAGAGGTTAAAAAGAGTAGTGAGAGGTGGAGCAATAAAATGTGCAGCTATCTTTAAAAAGAAAGGTTCTACGTTGTCCGGGCCAGCTGGTTTCCTAGGATTCATGGCTTCATGAACAACACCAACAGTAAAAGGAGTAAAACTGAAAGGGTTTTCCAGACCACATTGTTCAGAGTCAAGGACTGGAGCGTTCACAGAAGCGGAAGCACAGTCAGTGACAGAATCAAACAGAGAGCCACAAGAGACAAAATGCTTATTAAAGCAATTTAGCATGGTGGCCCTGTCTGATATAATGCCAGGTGCTGTGGTGAGGCACGGAGGTAGCTCATTTGGGATATCACTAGTGGAAATCAATTTTATGGGTTTCC
>NC_136904.1:4727370-4732370 GCF_949606895.1 Notothenia rossii | reverse complement strand
TTTTAAATTAGCAGTTGGAATTAGCTATTGGAGTTTGAAATTGGAATTTGCTATTGGAAATGGGAATTAGAATTTGAGCATGGACTTGAAATATGAAATTGGATATGCATCCTGGAATTTGAATTTGATAATAAGCCCATTCTTTATTAGTCTACAAATAATTCGCCAACATGATTAAACAAGTTATACATTTTGTGAAAGCCTATTGTGGACATTTTCCTCCAGGCATTGTCCGATCAAAAAAGGAAAAAGCAGACTGTTATAACATATGAAATGACCTTTAGTCCACGCTGCATTTAATCTAGCTGCAGGTGCATTTAATCAATTATTACAAAGGAGATTAACTGTCAATTAGCATTTTTCTAACATTTCTCAAATGTATTCAGACTTACCCTCAAATGTCTCTCTTTAGGTTGATGTTAACCAGTGGTAGAAGATATGCTCAGATATTTTACTAAAATAAAAGTAGTAACTTTATAATCCCTCGATGTCAACTGTATTATTCTGGACTACAGGTGAGAGATTTTCAAAATAAAAGCATAGTCTCCCAACAATGCTCCTTCTTCACTGACAGCTCTTTATTTCAAAAGGGGGGGTTAACGGTTTGAGTTTTCCATAGTGGAATTTTCCATTTTGTACGCTTTGACAGGATTTTTCTTTGTTGCTTGAAATAGCTGCTCATCGTTGGATTCTTCCACGATTGGGGGTTGCAGAGCTGAGTGTTAATCATGTCAGAGTATAACGGGGCTAATCCATTTCCCCGTCTGTAGCTCAGAGCCACAACTGCACACTGCTCTCTGTTCTACTGAACTCCACTACATTCTGGAGGCAAATGTCTTTATATGTCTGCCATTTTGGTGTCAGAACGTGTGAACAATGGGCTCAATATCTATTTTAAAGAGTCTGGGGTGAGTCAGCACGTATAATTCCCCCATTAGAGTTAATAGAGTGGTGCAGGAACGAGTACCAAACCCGGGAATGAGAAGGTATTTTAGCACTTCCTGATGCCCTGAAATAAGGTCTAACACAAGTTGAAAAGATGTTCACGTTTTGTTCTACGAAAAAAAATCGTAAAATATGTCAGTAAATACCCCAATGGTGAGTTTAAACCAGCGGTTGTGTATAAATGAGACGACTAAACGTCATCACGCCCAACATTAGCCACCTTTAGCTTAGCGCTGGTGACATGAAGTCATGTGACCGTGCTGTAGTTCCTTTATAGCCCAACATTAGCCACCTTTAGCTTGCTATTGGAATTCTCTATTGGAATTCTCTTTTGGAATTTGCTATTGGAAATTGGAATTTGGAATTTGAGCATGGACTTGAAATAAGAAATTGGATATGCAACCTGGAATTTGAATTTGATAATAAGCCCATACTTTATTATTCTTCAAATAATTCCCCAACATGATTAAAGAAGTCACATTTTATTAAAGCCTATTGTGGAAATTTTCCTCAAGGCATTGTCCGATCAAAAAATAAAAAGCAGACTGTTATAACATATGAAATGATCTTTAATCCACGCTCCATTTAATCTAGCTGAAGGTGTATTTAATCAATTCTTACAAAGGAGATTAACTGTTAACATTAGCCACCTTTAGCTTAGCGGTGGTGACGTGAAGTCATGTGACCGTGCTGTAGTTCCTTTATAGCCCAACATTAGCCACCTTTAGCTTAGCGGTGGTGACGTGAAGTCATGTGACCGTGCTGTAGTTCCTTTATAGCCCAACATTAGCCGCCTGTGGGTTGTTGAAAATAGGTCAAATATTTACTTTGGCCCAAATAACTGGTCATAATTTGTGCTAACGTTCGACATTCCCATTAGAGAGGTTGTGAGTCATGTGACACAGAAACAGGAAGTGGATGCTAAAACATCTCTGCTATAACTCAAACGATTAATCTCTTTTCTCCTCCTCCTCAAACACACACACACACACACACACACACACACACACACACACACACACACACACACACACACACACACACACACACACACACACACACACACACACACACACACACACACACACACACACACACACACTATCTGACATAACACAGGGTCCAGCCGTCCCCTCCCCCACCTGTCTGTCCTGTAAGGCATGGAGATTAAAGTCAGTGGGGAAAGAGGATTTACTCTCCTCTGGTTTCTCTCTCTCACACACACTCCATCCATACAATCCATACATTTATAAAGGACAGTTTTTTTATGACGGCATGGTACCAAATCCATTATATACAGAATGTAGAGTACATCCATATTAATCCTCTTACTACTGTATGCTAGTTTGTCAATTAGTATGCAAAAAGATTATGTATTTAACCCTTGTTATATTTCAGTCAGACTACCCACATGTTTCTTAATATGTTTATTAGAAGCAGCATATAGTTTGAGTTTGGCGTCTAGGCTCGGGTCTCATCACTCCACAGATTTACAAAGAACATTGAGTGATGATTAGATAACTACCCCCGAGCCTACAGGTGGAAGCTGGGGTGGAATATGAAACACATGAACGGAGCAGTAACAAGTGAGCACAGCAGTGGCAGCAGCAGCATAGCGAGGCAGAGGCAGGAAGACCTGGCAGCTTAAATAGAGCGGCAAGTTTAGGAGAATGTGTTTGGTTGGTTGTTAGAGGGACGAGGTGCGGCACGTGTTAATGTATGATTGGTGCTCGAGTTGACTGCCTGAACTAGCTCGCAGGCTTCGCCCCATTAATGGCCAACGTTGGATTGCCACTGGTAATTAAACTTCACTTTATGGTCGTTTACATGATTTTCCAAGGATTTAATTGTTATTTATTTGTTATTTTTAGGGTTGTTTCACCAACAACAATATGTATTGTAATTGTTTCATCTGTAAGCAGCACCTCAAGCACTTAAAGAGGACATATTCTTCACATTTTCAGGTGTGTATCAGTATGTATTGTCTCTACTTTAAAGAGTCCTCTCCTGCTGATGTTCAGATGTATATCAGTATGTAGTGTCTCTACTTTAAAGAGTCCTCTCCTGCTGATGTTCAGGTGTATATCAGTATGTAGTGTCTCTACTTTAAAGAGTCCTCTCCTGCTGATGTTCAGGTGTATATCAGTATGTAGTGTCTCTACTTTAAAGAGTCCTCTCCTGCTGATGTTCAGGTGTATATCAGTATGTAGTGTCTCTACTTTAAAGAGTCCTCTCCTGCTGATGTTCAGGTGTAAATCAGTATGTAGTGTCTCTACTTTAAAGAGTCCTCTCCTGCTGATGTTCAGGTGTATATCAGTATGTGGTGTCTCTACTTTAAAGAGTCCTCTCCTGCTGATGTTCAGGTGTATATCAGTATGTAGTGTCTCTACTTTAAAGAGTCCTCTCCTGCTGATGTTCAGGTGTATATCAGTATGTAGTGTCTCTACTTTAAAGAGTCCTCTCCTGCTGATGTTCAGGTGTATATCAGTATGTAGTGTCTCTACTTTAAAGAGTCCTCTCCTGCTGATGTTCAGGTGTTCATCACGTACAATGTGTTGGAGTGCTAGCCAATAGAAGCTCAAGTGTAACATAGTGTCGTCACTCCAGGCATTTTAGCATTTGCAGACCATTTACATGCACCAAAACCTATACAGCAGAGGGAAAACGCCCAAAATAGGGCCTCTTTTTAATCGTACTTTTAGCAGCCACACAGACTTCAGAGTATAATGACTTTTGCCACTTCTCCAGTGTGAACTCTCTGCACACTTCCTCTCTACGATTCGGTGTTTAGTATGGATTTCCGCTTATGTTTTGTCATAACATCAATCAATGTGAATAGTGTCAGCACACTGGGGGGCTAAATGGAGTGGGGTAAATCTATGGCTAACCAGCCAGAGCTAAACTCAGGGTTAGAGTGTTACAGGAAGTAGAAGCAGAGATGGAGGGAGTGTGGGTGGGATGCAAGTGATTACACTCAATATTGATGAGAGGACAGGAGCAGATGTTTTAAGGCCAAGGGTTAATATTGATTAACCAGTTAAGTAGAGAACAGTTCATTCTTAACAACAACAAACAAATCCATCAAGAAGGCAACAACAACAACAAAGGTGTGTAAGCTAAATGCCCAATTAAAAAACAAGATATATTATCAGTGCTTTTATTTATTAAAGAGTTTCAAAGCGTGTGTATAATGTTTCCAGAAAAAAAACTGGTTTGTATTACATTTCTCATAATGCCTATTCTCTCTTTTCACCCTCTGTTTGAAACCAGAGCTCAGTCTGCTCTGATTGGTTAGCTGGCCGGCCCTGTTGTGATTGGTCAACCGCTTAGAGATGCCCCGCCCCTTAGCCTATCACACAATCTGTTGGAGCGCTAGCCAATAGAAGCAGTAGTGTCCCATAGTGATGTCATTTTGTTGTGGAAGTAAACAAAGGAGTCAAATGGAGGCGTTTCAGGCGGGGGTTTACGAAAAAATTCAAAAGTTGGACATTTTGGACGGACATGCATGTAAACTGATACTAATCAGTTGGGGGAGGCGAACCGTATTCTAGTTTTTTGGTGACATAAATACAAATCAGTTTAAAAATAAGGTAGAAATGAGATCATAGACAGATCATTGGTAACACGGACAACGCCACAAAGTCAAACTGACAAGAAACGAGAAGACAAAGCCGTGTGTGTGTGTGTGTGTGTGTGTGTGTGTGTGTGTGTGTGTGTGTGTGTGTGTGTGTGTGTGTGTGTGTGTGTGTGTGTGTGTGTGTGTGTGTGTGTGTGTGTGTGTGTGTGTGTGTGTGTGTGTGTGTGTGTGTGTGTGTGTGTGTGGGGGGGGGGGGGGGGGGTGTGTGGGGGTTGGTGTGTGTGTGTGTCTTTAAATAGATAAGCTATCAGCTGCTGATCAATAACACTGCAGAAGATGACCCTCCGTAGACTAATGTAATGAGAAGGGAGAGCAACTCTGAATGTTGGTGAGAATCAACAGTATTAAATCAGTTTATTTATTGATAAATGTTTTTAAATATATGTTTTATATATCAGTACATTAGGAGTGTAACGCT
>NC_136904.1:4709870-4717370 GCF_949606895.1 Notothenia rossii | reverse complement strand
CACAACAAACAACACACACACAACACACAACACAACAAACAACACACACACAATACACAACACAACACACAACACACAACACACAACAAACAACACACACACAATACACAACACAACACACAACACACAACACAACAAACAACACACACACAATACACAACACAACACAACACACAACACACAACACAACAAACAACACACACACAACACACAACACACAACACACACACACAACACACAACACACAACACACAGCACACACACAACACAACAAACAACACACACACAACACACAACACACAACACACACACACAACACACAACACACAACACACAACAAGAGACACAACACGCACACAAATTCACCTTTTTCTTAAACAACATAGCAACATTGAAATACATGCAGTATCAAAAACAAATACAGCAGTGTGCATGTCGCCCATTTGTTGCACCCATTCCCTCAGTACAGTGCACATTTTGACCACGTCTCAAATAGTAGACTCTGTCCAACACAGAAAGACAGGAAGTTGGTCAGACATATTGCCTCTGAGTCAGTGCTTGGAATAACCAGGATGAGTTTGCTGTTTTTATACCTGCTTCAGATTATCTAGAGACTCGTCTTTAACCTCTAACGAGACACAAAGCGAGACCTGAACTCTGAGCTGCTTCTGAGACAAGTCCTCTCCCTGACAGCAGCTCCATATCTGGCCTTTTCACGATAATACCAGAGGAAATGCAACGTGTTTCCTCCGTCGTTCTGAACACATCTCGAGGTCTGTTGCTCAGAGCTGGGAAGAAGCAGTACAAATACTTTGTTACTGTTCTTAAGTTCATCTTTCTGGTATCAGTACTTTAGTCCACTACTTATTTTTCTGACCACTTTTTTCTTTTACTTCTTACATGTTGAACACAAACACCTGTACTTTCTACTTCTTACATGTTGAACACAAATACCTGTACTTTCTACTTCTTACATGTTGAACACAAATACCTGTACTTTATACTTCTTATATGTTGAACACAAATACCTGTACTTTCTACTTCTCACATGTTGAACACAAATACCTGTACTTTTTACTTCTTACATGTTGAACACATATACCTGTACTTTCTACTTCTTACATGTTGAACCCAAATACCTGTACTTTCTACTTCTTAGATGTTGAACACAAATACCTGTACTTTATACTTCTTACATGTTGAACACAAATACCTGTACTTTCTACTTCTTACATGTTGAACACAAATACCTGTACTTTCTACTTCTTACATGTTGAACACAAATACCTGTACTTTATACTTCTTATATGTTGAACACAAATACCTGTACTTTCTACTTCTGACATGTTGAACACATATACCTGTACTTTCTACTTCTTAGATGTTGAACACAAATACCTGTACTTTCTACTTCTTACATGTTGAACCCAAATACCTGTACTTTCTACTTCTTACATGTTGAACTCAAATACCTGTATTTTCTACTTCTCTCATTTTCCAAACAGGCTGGTTCCTTTAGTCTGAATGTGTGTTTGGTGGCGTGATCATTATTATTTAGAGTCATTACGTGCCTATTGATTTGAACACGATCCGTGTATCCATCATTTCCTGGTCTTCTCTAAAGAAGAGGGACCAATGAAAACGTTGTCATGTTGCCGTTGGTCACCATGGAAACATTCATTAGCTAACAATGACATTATTGTTCTATTAATATAAAGGGAGGTCAGGTACTCTTTAAAACAGCTGCTAGTTATGGGTACTTTTTACTGAAGTACATTTCAAAGCCTCTTTACTTTTACTTGAGTAAAGAAGTTTAGTCAGTATTTCTAATTCTACTTTTCAAAAACGAGTAACTGTACTTCTACTTGAGTAAAGGATGTGTGTACTTCTATCATCTCTGCTGTCGATAGAGAGCGTGCTTTCTTTTCTCCCACATGGTATTATTTAGCCAGGAACAGCTGTGTCATGTTTTGTCTTCACCTCTCTTCACTTCCTCCTCTCACTTAGCGTTCCCCCGGAGGAACGGCTTGATATAGACGCAGCGCGGCATTAACGGCAGCATGGATTATAGATGAGGCTCAACATGCCTCATCATGCACTGAAAACACTGACTTTAATTCAGTGTATTATGTCAACAATAATATCATGTATAGGTTCACATTGATACCTTGATACTGTTATGTGAAATGCGTTGACATTTAATTAAAGTCAACATCCCAGTTTAATATCATATGCTTCACAGTGTGTGTGTGTGTGTGTGTGTGTGTGTGTGTGTGTGTGTGTGTGTGTGTGTGTGTGTGTGTGTGTGTGTGTGTGTGTGTGTGTGTGTGTGTGTGTGTGTGTGTGTTTTATATTATATAATATATATATTTTATTGACCTGAAATGTAACCTGTTTTATAATTGCTTGTGTGATGGAGATTATGTAGTGTGCTTAGTCTTTGTTGCTGTTGTGTACCTGATCTGAGTACTTCTACTTTTACTACAAGATCTGAGTAGTTCTACTTTTACTCCAAGATCTGAGTACTTCTACTTTTACTCAATAACAATATCTGAGTACTTCTACTTTTACTCAAGTACAAGATCTGAGTACTTCTACTTTTACTACAAGATCTGAGTACTTCTACTTGTACTACAATATCTGAGTACCTCTACTTTTACTTAAGTACAATATCTGAGTACTTCTACTTTTACTCAAGTACAATATCTGAGTACTTCTACTTTTACTCAAGTACAAGATCTGAGTACTTCTACTTTTACTCAAGTACAAGATCTGAGTACTTATACTTTTACTACAATATCTGAGTACTTCTACTTTTACTCAAGTACAAGATCTGAGTACTTATACTTTTACTACAATATCTGAGTACTTCTACTTTTACTCAAGTACAAGATCTGAGTACCTCTACTTTTACTCAAGTACAAGATCTGAGTACTTCTACTTTTACTACAATATCTGAGTACTTCTACTTTTACTACAAGATCTGAGTACTTCTACTTTTACTACAAGATCTGAGTACTTCTACTTTTACTCAAGAACAATATCTGAGTACTTCTACTTTTACTCAAGTACAATATCTGAGTACTTCTACTTTTACTACAAGATCTGAGTACTTCTACTTTTACTACAATATCTGAGTACTTCTACTTTTACTCAAGTACAAGATCTGAGTACTTCTACTTTTACTACAAGATCTGAGTACTTCTACTTTTACTCAAGAACAATATCTGTGTACTTCTACTTTTACTCAAGTACAATATCTGAGTACTTCTACTTTTACTCAAGTACAAGATCTGAGTACTTCTACTTTTACTACAAGATCTGAGTACTTCTACTTTTACTCAAGAACAATATCTGAGTACTTCTACTTTTACTACAAGATCTGAATATCAAGATCTACTTCTTCCACCTCTGCTTCATTTCTAATATAGGAAAGATTGTATTTACTCCAAATGTAGTAAATATCGTTGTTAGGAACCCAAGTCTGTGTTTTATATATATACTTGTATTGTGTTTTGTGATGAAAGTGGTTCTGTGGTTGACCTTTCCCTCCAGGAAACTGTGAGCACGTGCTAATTCATCCTCTGTTAGAAGGGCTTATAGTGAAGCTTACACTAATCGAATGAGTGGAGAGTGTCAGAGCAGGAAGTTAACTCGCCTACTCAGTCTGAACACTCAGATATGATACTAGAGAGTAGTGTCTCTACTTTAAAGAGTCCTCTCCTGCTGATGTTCATGTGTATATCAGTATGTAGTGTCTCTACTTTAAAGAGTCCTCTCCTGCTGATGTTCAGGTGTATATCAGTATGTAGTGTCTCTACTTTAAAGAGTCCTCTCCTGCTGATGTTCAGGTGTATATCAGTATGTAGTGTCTACTTTAAAGAGTCCTCTCCTGCTGATGTTCAGGTGTATATCAGTATGTAGTGTCTCTACTTTAAAGAGTCCTCTCCTGCTGATGTTCAGGTGTATATCAGTATGTAGTGTCTCTACTTTAAAGAGTCCTCTCCTGCTGATGTTCAGGTGTATATCAGGATGTAGTGTCTCCACTTTAAAGAGTCCTCTCCTGCTGATGTTCAGGTGTATATCAGTATGTAGTGTCTCTACTTTAAAGAGTCCTCTCCTGCTGATGTTCAGGTGTATATCAGTATGTAGTGTCTCTACTTTAAAGAGTCCTCTCCTGCTGATGTTCATGTGTATATCAGTATGTAGTGTCTCTACTTTAAAGAGTCCTCTCCTGCTGATGTTCAGGTGTATATCAGTATGTAGTGTCTCTACTTTAAAGAGTCCTCTCCTGCTGATGTTCAGGTGCATATCAGTATGTAGTGTCTCTACTTTAAAGAGTCCTCTCCTGCTGATGTTCAGGTGTATATCAGTATGTAGTGTCTCTACTTTAAAGAGTCTTCTCCTGCTGATGTTCAGGTGTATATCAGTATGTAGTGTCTCTACTTTAAAGAGTCTCTCCTGCTGATGTTCAGGTGCATATCAGTATGTAGTGTCTCTACTTTAAAGAGTCCTCTCCTGTTGATGTTCAGGTGTATATCAGTATGTAGTGTCTCTACTTTAAAGAGTCCTCTCCTGCTGATGTTCAGGTGTATATCAGTATGTAGTGTCTCTACTTTAAAGAGTCCTCTCCTGCTGATGTTCAGGTGTATATCAGTATGTAGTGTCTCTACTTTAAAGAGTCCTCTCCTGCTGATGTTCAGGTGTATATCAGTATGTAGTGTCTCTACTTTAAAGAGTCCTCTCCTGCTGATGTTCAGGTGTATATCAGTATCTAGTGTCTCTACTTTAAAGAGTCCTCTCCTGCTGATGTTCAGTTGTATATCAGTATGTAGTGTCTCTACTTTAAAGAGTCCTCTCCTGCTGATGTTCAGGTGTATATCAGTATGTAGTGTCTCTACTTTAAATAGTCCTCTCCTGCTGATGTTCAGGTGTATATCAGTATGTAGTGTCTCTACTTTAAAGAGTCCTCTCCTGCTGATGTTAAGGTGTATATCAGTATGTAGTGTCTCTACTTTAAAGAGTCCTCTCCTCCTGATGTTCAGGTGTATATCAGTATGTAGTGTCTCTACTTTAAAGAGTCCTCTCCTGCTGATGTTCAGGTGTATATCAGTATGTAGTGTCTCTACTTTAAAGAGTCCTCTCCTCCTGATGTTCAGGTGTATATCAGTATGTAGTGTCTCTACTTTAAAGAGTCCTCTCCTGCTGATGTTCAGGTGTATATCAGTATGTAGTGTCTCTACTTTAAAGAGTCCTCTCCTCCTGATGTTCAGGTGTATATCAGTATGTAGTGTCTCTACTTTAAAGAGTCCTCTCCTGCTGATGTTCAGGTGTATATCAGTATGTAGTGTCTCTACTTTAAAGAGTCCTCTCCTGCTGATGTTCAGGTGTATATCAGTATGTATTGTCTCTACTTTAAAGAGTCCTCTCCTGCTGATCTTCCGGTGTATATCAGTATGTGGTGTCTCTACTTTAAAGAGTCCTCTCCTGCTGATCTTCAGGTGTATATCAGTATGTAGTGTCTCTACTTTAAAGAGTAACACTTTTTCAGTAAGTTATGAAAGAAATGATCTAATTTCACAGCTCAATTCATAGAAAAAGAGTGTTTTAATCACAGAAAAAGACGAGTAAATTGATCTTTAAGAATAGATCCAAGCCTTCTCTCCTCTCCTTTATGAAGCGTCACCACCCTGATACTGCTGCTCCTCTCTTTACTCTCTGTTTCCTTTATTCTGTATGATCCAGAAATGAAAGCTTTATCCTGCTTTTGTGCTCCGTAAGTCGCTCCGGTTCAGCAGCTTAACACCTGGCATGTAATTGTAAAATCCATCAGAATCTGTCTCAGCATGCATGGATTCTCATTTGAAATGCATGCTCCCACATCAGAGAGCGACACGGTGAAATCCATTTATATGGAAAACACATTTACAAGGTAAAAATGCACATTTGAGATGGTACTGATACTGTCATTCTGTCGTATTATGTATTATGATAAAACATATGATTTAAAGGCTTTATTTGTTGGCAATACAAATCAATAACAGCCAATAGAAAAACAGGATACTCAAAAACAGGATACTCAATACTGTGGACAATCCCCACAGGAGCAATTTGGCCTGAAGTGTCTCAGGGACACAACGACATGCTGACTGCAGTGGGGTTTGAACCTGTGCCCATCTGATCCCAACACACTAGTCCACGGCGCCACACGCCTCCTCCACCGAACAGATGTAGGAGAGGACTATTCAGTCTTATCTCCAGAGGGGTTTTAAAATATTTAAATATGGGTGCAGCGAGGGTCTCTTTGCTGTATTATTATTTTATTATGTTGAGTAAACAGTTCACATGTTGGATAGTTAGGGACAATCCTCCTGGAAACATCAGTAATTACTATGATGTCCACAAACTGAGAGACTCAGACAGTGTCAGTCAGCGGTCGACTGAAAGCTCCTTCTGTGAGTGATGAGACGTGTCCTTGTCTCGTTAAATGTTTCCCACAATTCATTCTGGTGAACAACTTGACCTCTATTCTGTAGCTGGAGCTTAGCTTAGCATAAACACCTGGAAAACAGGGCCGAACAACACACAGATCTCAGGTCAGATAATGAAAAATATATAGTTAAAAACTCACTTGTTCACCACTTAGTGTCACCAAAGCACAACCGAGGGTGGAAGCAATTTACACTGAAAATGAGAATAATAATGTACTTTTTGATAATTTAAGCGTGTAAACGTGTCATATTTTGAACCTAAAATACAAATATAACACTGAAAATGTGCTTAATATGTCCCTTTAAAATGATATGAAGAATCACTTGCTTAATTGCCAATTTGCTTTTACCCTCAGACAAATGTATCTACACTGTTTACACTTTTTACTGTTTTTAGAATCAGACATTATTTTAGTTATTACCTAGAGAAGTTTGGATTATGTAACAAATTCTCAATTTCTGATGCACATTATCCCGCTTATTAAACGGCCACCTTTTCAACAAAGTAACGACATGACTCCCAATATTAATTGAAATGCTTTTATAGATTTAGAAAATGTTTTTATTGATTTAAAAAATAGTAGGCTATTATTGATTTAAAATGACATGCATCCGCTAAGAAAGTCCGTTGTTACCGTTTGAACTACGTAGCAACGGCAGGAACTGCTTCAATGGCGTTTTTGCGGACCTCTTTGATTACGGATTTGAAAACATCGTTGCTTGATTTAAAAGTAGCACAATTCATTATGTCAAACTCTGGAAAGTATCTAAATATCCCTGCCCTAATGCCAAAGTAACTGTCAACTGAATATGTGTCGCCGTCTGATGTCTATGTCTGGACCGCTGCGTCAAAAGGAGGGTTTCTGCCCCGTTAGTTCTCCGCTGTTTTCTTGTCCCAGTTTGAAAAGCAAACTGCATGCACTTTGCTTTTCAGCCCAACTGTATACAGTTTAATCGACTGGACTTCTTTGTGCAGATGTGAGCGTCCTTAACAACGGTCAATAAATCG
>NC_136904.1:4684870-4704870 GCF_949606895.1 Notothenia rossii | reverse complement strand
TTCATGTCTCTTCTCCATCAACATGTGTCCCCTCTTCTCCATGTCTCCTCTACATCACCATGTGTCCCCTCTTCTCCATGTCTCTTCTACATCAACATGTGTCCCCTCTTCTTCATGTCTCTTCTATATCAACATGTGTCCCCTCTTCTCCATGTCTCTTCTCCATCAACATGTGTCCCCTCTTCTTCACGTCTCTTCTACATCAACATGTGTCCCCTCTTCTTCATGTCTCTTCTACATCAACATGTGTCCCCTCTTCTTCATGTCTCTTCTACATCAACATGTGTCCCCTCTTCTTCATGTCTCTTCTACATCAACATGTGTCCCCTCTTCTTCATGTCTCTTCTACATCAACATGTGTCCCCTCTTCTTCATGTCTCTTCTACATCAACATGTGTCCCCTCTTCTCCATGTCTCTTATACATCAACATGTGTCCCCTCTGTGTAAAGAGACTCTGAAAGTTTCAGGAACAAAGATTCTCTCTCTTTTTGTCCTGATCCATTTCTATAAAAATCTGAAAATGAGCTGATCAGATTTTGGCCACTTTATGATGTCATAACGATGTTTTGGCTTGTGTAACCATTAGCCAATCAGCAACCAAGGTAACCCCTTGGTATTTTTCATAAATGTCTATTCGTACAGCAATGGAGGGATGTCGTGTTATGGATACTCTCTGTAGACATGTTCTGTATACTGTATATATTACAAAACACTCTGCTATATAACATGTACAATATTATTATTATTAATGTTCGATAAATAACGTGCAATCACGTAACTACCACTATGTTTTTTTTGCACTACTAAATATTAAATTAAAATGTACATTAATTATGTGACCGTCCATGTTTCCTGTAGTTATTGAATTGCTCTTTTTAATGCACTTTTACGGTACGTCCACACGGCAGCGTGCGTTGCTTCACTTTGAATGGGGTGACTTCACGCTTTGCCGAACTGCATTGTGGTTCCGTCGCGTCGCTTCCTCCGTTGGTCGCTTCGAAAGTTGAGAAACTTTCAACTTTTCAAGCTCCGACGGAAGCGTCAGCCAATCAAATCATATGCCAGTACAAGCTCTAGCCAATCAAACCGCATGCTTGTGTGTCCGGGGCGGGAGATTCATGTGATTGGTTGTTGGTCGAGTTTCAGACACGCCCACCGGCAAGCTTCAACGCACGCTGCCGTGTGGATTATTATGCTGCTGTGTTTATTGTATTTTTGTAACTCAGGCACAGCAATTTCCTTCGGGATGAATAAAGTCCGATCTTATATCTGTTGTTGAAATTCACTTTAAGATCAGCCAGAAACCAATTGATTTCAGACTGTAATGTGAGCCTCTGCAGTCTGATAGCTCTGTTCTCCTTCACTGATCCGTCTCATTCATTCCTCTCTCCTTCTCTTTCTCTCTGTCTTTTAGAGTAAAGATGCCGGCATCAGGACTCTGGTCATGTTGGATGAGCAGGGAGGTAAGTTATTGAGAGAAATCTGTCTCTCTTTCTTTGCCTTCAATCTGCTGCCAACTCCCTCTGGCAGAAATTCAATAATGAAAGAGCCTTCAGCGGCGTAACGTCCTGTGTAACGCTGCAGACACGTTTACGGTTCATAATGACCTTTATGGTTTTATAATCACTATAACAGTTTATTTCTCTGAGCAGAGTCTTTAGAAGTCGCTGCAGTCTGAGCTAATGTGGATAAAATGATTATAATGGATGTGACTTCTGCTTCGCCTCCCTATAAATACCCTGATATGCTTATAGCTTTGTTAGACAAATGCATATATACAGAGCTAATGCTATTATATTATAGCTACAGGATATGATACCTACGGTGGACGATAAGTGCAAATGCGTTACATCGGCTCAAGATATTTCCATGAGGAGGAACGCGCTTCAGTTTTAAAAAAAGATGCAAATATAAAAACCCAGATCTGCCAAAACGTGTGAATTATTTGACTCTCCAGTGATATGATCGAGTCTTAAACAAAAGGTCAAAAAGAAAACAAAAGCACAACAAATCTGGTTATGTTTAGATCATAAAACTACCGCGTCAGGTTGTTAGGTTCAGTAAAATCACACATTTAGTGTGTTTGTTACGGTGATATTTAAACAAATCAACGTTGATCGCTGGATTAGAAATATGTTTACGTCAATATCAAAGAGTGATTTCCCTGGACACATAATCAACAATGCATTTTTCTTGCTTGACGACGTAATCATTAGGAGACCAGGCTGATCATAGATGGACTTTTACTCAGTACAAAAGCACCGTAAACCAACAATCGTGCTAAAAGCATTGATTGACCTGCTCTCTGAGACCTGGTTGCAAGGTCAGAGGTCAGAGGTCAGAGGTCAGAGGTCAGCTGGTGGTCAATATATTTGACTGTTTGTCGTCTTCTTCAGTCCTGCCCAAGCTATAACTTCATCCACTGTGATAATAAAAAGGTATTTCTCCTAACGGTTGTGATGAATGGGGTCAACGTTGCTTTAAATTGGATCAGTTTTGAGAAACAGGACCTCAAATAGTGTCAGATAAGAAAAAAAGGAAGACCATACCAAAAAATACCTTCATTTAATCTGTTTGATACTTCATCAGGTCTGCTTTATTTGTGTGTCTTTAACACATCTTGCCCTAGAAGCATCGTTCGAGTCTTGCTTCAACACGGAAACAAATCACATGACGCTACGGAAAACATGAATCAGTATCAATAGCCTCGTGATTCAGATCTGCTCCAAAATGTAATGGCTTCATCCTCGGCCATTGCTACTTCGTTCCTCAATTTTATATACAAATCAGACCGGTGATACCGCTGACAAACAAAGGAGACAAAGAGACGGACATACCAAGTTGAAAACATGAACTCGATGGTTGGAAATGGAGACATTTGAGCATTTATTTGGTATTAAAAGCAATCCAAGAGTACCAGAAAGTAATGGTGTTACATTGTGATACCTCAGGTTAGTGACTACTTGTACAGGTCATTTGTTATTGTATTGCAATACCTTTTAAAAGTAACCCTCCAAACCCCGGACTTTGTTCCCTAAACGTTCATAAAAATCCGACCGGTAATACTGCTGAGAAACAAAGGAGACAGAGAGACAGACATACCAAGCGAAAAACATGGACTCTATGGTTGGAAATTGAGACATGTGAGCATTTATTTGCATATTTGGAATTTAAAGCAATCCAATAGTACCAGAAAGTAATCGTGTTACATTGTCTCAAACATCTCGTTATTAGTTTTTCTGCATAGAAATGACACTTAATAAACAAGACAGACTTTACATACTATCAGCAAAACAAGCAAAACGGAAAAAAGAAAGAAAGAAAATAGAAACACAGCCCAAATAATATTCAAGTGTCTTCATTCTCCCGTCATGTTGTAGACCACTAAGCTCCAGGAAAAAGGTTTTCCAGATTTCCCAAAACCTATCCAGTTTGTTTTTAAGGAAAACACGTATCCTTTCACGAGCAAAGTAGAAAGTCATCCCTCTCAGCCGTTGAGAAAGTCCTCAGGTTGACGGTTGCTTCCATGTGCGAGCGTACCTCAGGTAATTCGTTGTTGTATTGCAACACCTTTAAAAAGTAACCCTTCAAAGCCCAGATGCTTTTATTGGTTACCTCTCTCGTAAAAAGACACTTTAGTCTTTTTGCACAGATCCACGCTTCACAGAGCATCCTAATTGTCCTGTCAGAGGAATAGATAGCCTGTTTCTTTTCTCTTTCTCTTCCCCTTTTCTCACACTGCTATTAGCACAGGACAGAAATCAATTCACAGATTTAAATGACCTCTCAGCAAACGTCCTCTTAACCCGATCCTCCACTCTGTCTCGTGACGTCTCTTACAGTAATGACGAAGCTGTTTCCTTGTCTTCATCCTCTCTATTTATCCTTGTGTCAAAATGACGGATATGGATCACATTCCTTTAGTTACTCTCCTGGGATATGATCGAAGTTTTAAACACAAGGTTAATGATGTAAATCCAAAGTTTTATGTTCATGTTGGACAGGTCTCCCTTGAAAAAAAGATTGATGATCTCAATGGGACCATCTGGTTAAATAAAGGTTTAAAAAAAATTTTATTTAAATAAATAGCGGTTGATTTTGTCAGTCTCACGACAGCATTGAGACATTTATTTAACGCGATATTCGATATATCGTTACATCCCTAGTAAAAGGTCCTTGGATAATATATAAGCGTGTTTGTTACGGAAAAGAGAGATTTCCCTGGAAACATAATCAACAATGCATTTTGTTTACATGAGTACGTAGTCTTTAGGAGACGAGGCTGATGCAGAAATCAATTCACAGATTTAAATGACCTCTCAGCTAATGTCCTCTTAACACGATCCTCCACTCTTTCTCATGACGTCTCTTACAGTGATGACGAAGCTCTTTCCTTGTCTTCATCCTTTCTATTTATCCATGTTTCAAAAAGGACGGATAGGTTATCTACCTCAAGAAATCTCTCTTATGTTGCCATGAAAGAAAGTAAAAACGCCTCGTAATTAATGGCTTTCCGAGCCTGGGGTAATTAATACTGCCTTGTAGAGCTGTAAACTAGAGTGTAACTAATCCCTCTGCCCTTCACACACACACACACACACACACACACACACACACACACACACACACACACACACACACACACACACACACACACACACACACACACACACACACACACACACACACAGGAGGAGATGTTTTTCTCTTTTATTTGAGCCAACTAACAGTCTAGTTGCAGCATTCTGTATAAATTAAAGTAAAGAGTGCAAACACATTTTTTATGACACGATGAATCTCCAAAATCATATTTTACATATTTTTGTTAATTGAGTTTAGAGTCTGGGAAAACATGTTGTGTAAAATACTACATTACCCATAATCCTATGCTGCTTTTTGCATTAAGAAGAAGGTAGTGAGAAGTGGGAATCAAAGCGTTTACAACTAGGATAAAGCTAATTGTCTTATTTTTATTTGAATTAGAATAAAGACGGAGTTTACCTAAGCTCCAGGTTTTTACGTTTTCTTCATCTTTAGCTTTTTCCTCCCTCAGGTTCAACAGGTTCCTGTATTTCATTGATTTTTATCACCTGTTTTCCTGCCATAGTGCATAAATAACACTTTCTCACATATATAGTGTGATAGTGTTATCTATCTCACATATATCTCACATTTCGACATGCCAGAAAGGAAAAACAGACGTAAATAACAAGCTTCTTCGGGTACAGGTTCATTACTTACTGGGAAACTACATCATTATTTTAATAATTTACACACTAGTTAGAGCATTTAATACTCCAATGTCTTTCCTGACATATTAAATATTTAGAGATTTGGGAAGATATGCCTATCTGATGTCTTGCTGAAAATGTATATATGGAGCCAGAGCTAGCTAGCGGTTAGCTTAGCACAAACACTGAAAACAGTAAGTTAGAACAGCTAATCCTCAAATTACTTTCTATACAGATGACTGCTGACTGTTTTAGTTTAATTAATATTAGAAAAATATGCTGTCTTACTGTAAGTTTTAATAGAAGATCTGTAATATTCTCATGTCTGTACATTCAATAGTGCCAGAGCTAGGTAGCCGTTAGCTTAGCTTAGCATAAACACTCGAAACGGGGATACAGTTAGTCTCACTATATGTTCAAAGATAATCTGTAAACCAATACCCTGAAAACTGATTAAAACACATTTCTGTTCACACAAAACAATGCCATTTTACCTTTTTGTATCAAAGCTGCTGCTAGCTTTTAGTTTACTTTAATTATTTAGACATTAATTAAAAAGACTGAAAGAAAGGAAGGGAAGGGGCACGAACAAAAAAAAGCCATTATTGCTTATAAAAGATTTCACAAACCACACCTGTGTTGCTCCTAGCTAAACAACATTATATCTGTTTTAAAAAAGGCTTGTTTTAGTTATTCCTGGTTGATGTGAATCAGTTGAAGTCAGTTGAATCAGAGAATCAGTGGTTAAGTCTTTCACACGTTAATCCTCAAAGGACTGGTCGAGGCTGAGGAGATAAATACATTTCTCTCTCTTCCTCTCACGTTCTCTTTCCACACAATCCTTCCCTCTGCATGGGATTACTGCTAAAAAGCCATTTAGTTGTCGTCTACTGTAACATACAGTTAGCTGAAAATTCATCCTTCCTCCTGATCCTCTCTCCTCAGCTTTTAACGGATGTCAGATTTCCACTCAGTGTCAGAAACAGCTTTTGCTATAGTGTAATCAGAGTCAATCAGAATCATTTATTTATCCATGGGAATTGGGTTTTGTAACAGTTGCTCTATTTGAATCTAAAATAATATCAAATACAATAATATCAAATAAATAATTTTATTAAAAAATGAGAGGTTTAAGTACAAACATACGAAAAAATAAATTAGAAATAAAATATTTATATATTTGTTTACATTTCTTTGAAAATGTGCACATTATCCTACAACATAAACCATGTTTATTCCAATAAACTGCTGATTGTGAAGTAATTTCTAGTGCCAGTTAACTTGAAGAAAGAGATTTAAATCAAATGAAAGTTAAGTAAAGAGAAGCTGTAGAAAATGTCTTTGTTTCCTTAGTTTTTTGCTTATATGTTCAACCCAGTCTCATGGCATTTCGTGTTATAGCCACGAAATGTAATCTATTGGTTCGTGTCACACAGAACGATTTTAAAAGCAATGTATTTCTATTGGTAGTATGTTTCGTGCCTGCACCAAATAATAACAAATTAGAAGGAACATTTAAAAAAAAAAATACAGATTTCAGTATTCTGCAGCTCTGAGCTCAATTTATTTTCCTCACGGACGGCAAAAAAAGTCAGACATTAAAAAAATAAAATAATCGTGGCTTGATATTGAGTAAGAAAATGTTTTTATGAACAACACAGCTTCCAGTTTTCCAAAACCCGACCGGACAGAAATACGTTACAAATCAATAGATTACATTTATTTTGTGACTATAAAACGAAATGCCGTGAGACTGGGTTGATATATTAGTAATTTGTTTACTCTCTGTGTCTGTATTAAATTAGATGATGGCACTGATTATTTGACCTCCCGAGGACAAACGTTGCCGTCTTATATTTTGGGATTGGCTATACATAACTCACCGGGTTTAGTAACTGATCTGACTTCTGCTTGAACCCAGCAGATGGGTTCGCAGCTTCGGTTGTGATTTACTATCAGGCTAAATTAAATTAAAGGGATAGTTGGGGTGTAACGGTTCACAGAATCCACGGTTCGCTACGTACCTCGGTTTGGGGGCCACGGTTCGGTACGGGTTCGGTACAACAAGAAAAAGCAACAAAAAAAGTCCCAGATGTATAATTCCAGTTTTGTTTTTTCAAGTTTCAGTATAAAAATAAGGAACTCTAACATTTTGAATAATGAACTTTATTACACAGTTAAAAACAAACCACAAACAGTGCCACACACACTCAGATGGCCGTATTATCTATAATGGCTGAAACAAAAAGGTTTCATCAAGCTGTAAAACTAAAAAGAATGTCTTGAAAATATTACAAAATAAATAATAAGAAAGTGTTTCAATCACTTTCAATCACAATCAATAAAAGCCAGGGTCCTCTACTATTGCATAAGGGCGTTTTAATGTGTGTTCTTCTTCTTCTTCATTTGATGTTTAAAGGCGGCTGGCAAGCAGCTTTTAGGCGCAATACCGCCCCCTGGATTATATATAGTGTAGTGGATACTGCCCTGAATGACAGACTTTTTTCCCACTCGTTAAAAAAAAGCCGTATTCGTTGTGTGACTGCATGTACGGATACGGATACCGTTACACCCCCCCTAACAGTCAGTGTATGTAGATGGCAAAGTTTGGAGAAACAGACAGAAATACGAGCATAGAACATAAGCGTTATCCTGCCGTGGCAAAACTAATTTTAAACACGTAAAAAAAGGTTAAAAACTGTTTATATTTTAGTTATATTTAGTATATTTTCATCTCTTAACCTGTAGTCAGACAGCCTTTTCAAATGGGAAACTAAAGCAGTTCAATGCTCTCTGAAAAGCCACCAGACTCCTTTGAATAAAATAGTTTACCTTGCAGAATAAAGGGGTTGCAAATCTACTGATGCCACAATTACAGTAGGTAGTTTGGTTACGTTGTTATGTGACATTCGTGCCGTGGAACTAACTAAAAAAGTAGCGTTAGATCAGCAACTGTGTATTCTGTGAGGTAAAGTAACTGTTTTTGTCAATGGAGTCTGGTAGATTTAAAGATAGATCCCATAGACTGTTAAGCTGTTCTAAGGCAAGGTAAACCAGTGAAAATAGTCTAAATATATATTGACACTTAAACTCATATTTGCTATTTGGTGATCCTTTGTTTAAGGGTTGCTAAAATGTGTTTTGCATCCACAGTATTTGCTTCCTGCTGCTACTCCTGTCTGTTTATTTAAAACCAAAGCTGTAGGTAATGCACTGATTAGAGAAATGTACCCAATTTAAAACTATCTCTTTAACAATCAGTAGCAGTCATTTCTGTAAATCTGCAGCCAGTGTTGTATGACCATCTGTGTCCTCTGCACTTGAATGTGACTAATCAAACCTTAGCAGTATTTCCTCCCGGAAGACAAAGTGCCCCTTCCCACTGATGGAGATTACTGCTATCCTGTCCTATAACCATTAGGAGAGAGGATCTGACCTTGAACCAGAGCTTTTTATAGCTCTGTGCGCTATCAGTAAGGAAGCCACTTCTCGTGCCCAAACGGTGCTTTCAATTGCACTTCATTCATGATTTGTTAATTGATTTGTTGCTCGTTGATTCAATTGCTTCAAATGCTCTATTGCTTCTCCCACTGATGTGAAGTTGTTTAACCCTTAAATGGTTTCTGTGTCCTGGGGGATACAGTCATAAACAGGCTTTGTCCTTGTGTAAAATGGGTGAAATAACAGTGTAATATAGGTGTAATCACAGTGCTACATGGGTATAATACGGGTGTAATATAGGTGTAATAACAGTAGAATATGGGTGTAATAATAGTGAAAAATCTGTGGGTGTTGAATCATACTTGCCAACCTTTAGACCTCAGAAATCGGGAGCATTTCAAAATGCAAAATTGGGGGGGGGGGGGGGGGGGAGGGGGGTGCTAGTGGATCGCCGGAGCTGTTAGATTAACATTAACATGCTTATTGTAGTTGTAAGTGCACTGCCTTGCGGCCTGTAGCACCGTCCTTGATGGAGCATATGTGTGGGCTGGACCTGTATTTTACAGGAAAGGAGTGAGCAGAGAGTAGAGTAGTTGTCGATTCTTGTTCTGTTTTCTGTGAATAACTGCCTCACCCTCTCAGACTTTGAGTTGCGCGCGCTACTAAAGAGACATGTTACCATGGAAACCAAACAATGGTGTAGCTGTATTAAAGTCCGAGTGGAAACAGTCGTGTGTAAATCTGATTTTGTCAGAAATCGGGAGAAATATGACCCCGGGAGGAAACCGGGAGAGGGCAATGAAATCGGGGGTCTCCCACAAAAATCGGGAGGGTTGACAAGTATGTGTTGAATCAGTGTATTAACAATGTAGTATTGGTGTAATATAAGTGTTACATGGGTGGAATAACGTAGTAATATGTGTGTAATACAGCTGTAATAACAAAGTAATAGGGGTGTAATAAAAGGGTCACATGGGTGTGATGTAGCAAATAGCAATCTACGCTTTGGGTGGAGGTAGGAAACAAAACGCTGGGGATTCAAAACAAATAGATCCACAAATACCACTTCTTAAATCTCTCTTTGAATGCCTAGTGCCTGCTTTGCCTTCTGCATCTCGCCAAATACAACTTTTGTTTGCCTCTGCACCGTAGTGTATAGAGCGCCAACCCGCCCGTAAAACAAACCCGCAACCTTTAAAACTTTACCTGCCTCTCATGCCTTTGTCCTCACCAGAGCAACTTGACCGTGTGGAGGAGGGCATGAACAAAGTGAACGCAGACCTGAAGGATGCCGAGAAAAATTTAAAAGATGTAGGAGTATGCTGTGGGCTGATATGCCCCTGTATTGAAAAGTAGGTACCAGCAGGGGCTCTGAGCTCTTGAGTGTCCAGTGCTGGTGGTGGTGGTGATGTCTAATGTCTCTCTTGTCACAGTCAATGCCTTTTTTTTGTCTTTTCTCCTTTGTTCCCCCTCTCTACTTCCCCCCCCGGCCCTACTCCTCCTCTCTCTTTGTCTTCTTCTCTCTCACGTGCTTTCGTCCTTTTGCTGGGAAATATGACAATGTGTTGGTAATCAGAACAACTGGAGCGTATCGAAGAAGGGATGGACCAAATCAATAAGGACATGAAGGATGCAGAAAAGAATTTGAACAATCTAGGACAGTTCTGTGGTCTATGTTCATGTCCCTGTAACAAGTAGGTGCTGCCCGACTGCATGTGTTTCTCCTGCTTCTGGTGTGTAGAAACAGGCCCTTATAGCCGCAACAACACACTCTCGGAGCAGGCAACCAGCATGTGTGTGTGTGTGTGTTGGGGTGTTGGGTGAGCATGCATGAACAACACACACATCTGCACAACGCCACTTTATTTGCTGTTTTCATCAAAAGCCCTTCATTCATTGGATGAGACTTCTTTACCCTTCAGCAGGTCAGCTTCAGCGTGGATCTGGTAAATGGCGTCCGCCTTCCCTCCCCTCCCAAAACCCCACCTTCAAAGTCCAACCAAAGATTAAATCAACTATAGTGTTCTTCTCTGCTAAATTACTTATGTGAAAACTGTTGGTGTTTGTAATGCTTTTACAGGAAGTAATTGTTTTACAAGAGGCTCTTGCAGTAAGAAAGTTATCTGATTTTAAGTCCATCCAAAGAATAAATCAATTAGTGGCCATTTCTGCCAAATTATTTTTCTGAATTGTAAACATTTTGCTGCAAAACTCTGGTATTTTAACGTTTTTTTTTAACTTGAGTAACTTCTTACAAAGAGCTCTTTTAAATCAAGACCTTTATCAGAGTTCCTGGAGTTTTTAAAAGAAGGCGTTTTTACTTTATTTAGCTCACAGACCTTAGAGGTGCATCGTTTCATTCTTCATTTAATTATCTGCAGGAAAGCTAAAACAAGTTTTTGCCACAACCTCAAGCTATTCCTTTTTTGGGAACCTGTACATAATTGATTAACTTATTCTATATATATGTATATGTGTATACCCATTAGCATAGGTCAGGGTGCACTCTGATTACAAATGTGAAGGTGATTTAGTTCATAAATAACAGTCAATTAAAAGTTTTAACTATAGGCTGCCTTATTTGGTGCTAGATTTGAATATAAAATGATATTTTGGATGTTTTTAGGGGCCTTTTTATGAGTTTCTTATCCATAGTCAGTCTACCAACAGTACTGACTATGGATAACGCAAGGGATTATGGGATATGTAGTTTTGAGAGTACCAACAAGAAGCCAAGCAAAGTACGGTAGTGGACAAGGGCATCAGATAATCATATTTTAACCACATTAAAAAACTGTTTAATTCTACAATTTGTATTGCGTCCACAGCAGTACTTTGTTTTTCTTCTGTGCCTTAAATCCTGTACACCATATACTGTTTACTAAACATCCAAACTGTCCCTGAAAACCCTTTAAATCCTGTATCTGCTTGATTTGTCTGGCCCTAAACAGCCAAATCATGCGTATTATAATACTATTAAACCAAGACATGTACTGTATACAGTTGTTATTATCTCAGAGCTATAGAAAACACAAGTGGCGGACAAACCAAGAAGCACAAACTTTATAGAGGAGTAAAAGATGCCTTCATTTCAATGCAGTATTTTCCCGGTATTAGTTTTGAGTACGCTGGGTCTTTTTGTTTTTTAAAGAGGTGTTAATTACGCCCAAAGGTCTGTGTTCAGATCAGACCTCGAATGGTCCATTATATACTTTCTTTTCCTTTGTTAGGGATGCACGATACTGGATTCCTGCCTGATAACGATAACCAATATTTTGCAATTAATTTCAGTCGATGCTTATACTGAAATATGCCTTTTCCACCTTATTCCTGAGAACATCGAGCCTATCCTGTAGTGGAACAAACACAATGTTATGCCTACTGTTAATACCTATGTATGCATTTTGCCTAAGTGCACAACAAATATGCATCTAGGAGTGAAGGAGGGTGTACGGAGTGTGTACGGAGTGTGTAAGGACTGTGTAAGGACTGTGTAAGGACTGTGTAAGGACTGTGTAAGGACTGTGTAAGGACTGTGTAAGGACTGTGTAAGGAGTGTGTAAGGACTGTGTAAGGACTGTGTAAGGAGTGTGTAAGGAGTGTGTAAGGAGTGTGTAAGGAGTGTGTAAGGAGTTTGTAAGGACTGTGTAAGGAGTGTGTAAGGACTGTGTAAGGAGTGTGTAAGGACTGTGTAAGGAGGGTGTAAGGAGTGTGTAAGGACTGTGTAAGGAGGGTGTAAGGAGGGTGTAAGGAGGGTGTAAGGAGTGTGTAAGGAGGGTGTAAGGAGTGTGTAAGGAGTGTGTAAGGAGGGTGTAAGGACTGTGTAAGGAGGGTGTAAGGAGGGTGTAAGGAGGGTGTAAGGAGTGTGTAAGGAGTGTGTAAGGAGGGTGTAAGGACTGTGTAAGGAGTGTGTAAGGAGTGTGTAAGGAGGGTGTAAGGAGTGTGTAAGGAGGGTGTAAGGACTGTGTAAGGAGTGTGTAAGGAGTGTGTAAGGAGTGTGTAAGGAGTGTGTAAGGAGTGTGTAAGGAGGGTGTAAGGACTGTGTAAGGACTGTGTAAGGACTGTGTAAGGACTGTGTAAGGACTGTGTAAGGAGTGTGTAAGGAGGGTGTAAGGAGGGTGTAAGGAGTGTGTAAGGAGTGTGTAAGGAGTGTGTAAGAGCCTCCATATGTGTTTGGTTCAGATCTTGTTTATTCTATAGCTCTCTGGTCGTCCCGCTCATGAAACACTTTGTGATTCCTGTGGTTTTGTCTCATCTGATCTCTTTAAAGTTCAAATAGCATTAAAAATAATTCTTGCTTGTTGTTATAAACTGGAGCACCTGATGGGTCTGATGGTTTTCCACATCAACAACAACAACAGCAACGATGCTGCATAGAAGGTCTTCTGCAACTGGAGACTAATCGATTAGTCGTTTGGTTTGAAAAAATGACATTTAGGGTTTCTCAAAGTCCAAGATGATGTCCAGACATTTCTTATTTTGTCCAAAACTCCACATATTTATACGTTTTTTGTCATAGGAGTAATGAAAACAAAAAAAATGACATTTCAGAAACTGCAATCTAATATTTTGTTATTAAATTCTTTAAAAATGACTCAAACTGAAATCGTAATACTTTTCGATTAATTCAAAATTAACTAATCAAATATTTTCTTGGTTAATCGACTAGTTGTTTGGATTATAAAATTAAAACATGTCTATTTTTTATTACCAAAGCCAAAGATTACACCCTAAAATGTCAAATTGTGTCCAAAACTGAAAAAACAATCAGAAAATATTGACGTTTTTTAACCTGAAATCAAATAATATTGCCTTTTTTCCCGTAGAAAATAATTCATTGTGACTCGTTAGGATTATTAAATTATTAAATATATTAATTAGTGTTTCCCAAAACCAAAGAAGACATGCTGACGTTTCTTATTTTGTGTAAAAAGTCAAAAATAATCCGTTTTCTGTCAATAAGGAGTAAATAAGTCAGAAAATATTCAAATGTTTCAAGCTGAAACCAAAGAATTGTGCCTTTTTTCCCCTTAGAGAATAACCCGTTGTGACTTGTTTGGATTATTAAATTATATGAAATATAAATATAAACGAGTGTTTGCCAAAACCATTGAAGACATGCTGACATTTCTTATTTTGTCTGAAAACTAAAAAACATTCAGTTTTCTGTCGTTTAGGGGCAAATAAACCCGAAAAATCCAAGAATTTCACTTAAAAAATTACTCCAAGCAAGCGATTTCTTTTTTACCAATTGACGACTAATCGATTATTCCTTGCAGCTCGGTTGTCTTTAATCAACAAATTGAACAAACACAACTTTGAAATCCTCTTTTGTCATTGTGTTGTGCTCAGTGGTGACTCATCAGATACTCCATGCATAATAAAATAAAGAATTAGATTTGCCTATTTGACTGTATACAGTGTATCACCCTGTTATCCATCCAGATGAAATGAAGGGCTCATCACTGATAATGCATTAACTCTCCTGCATGCAAAGTTTCATTTTGTTTTCTACGACTGATCTAACTGTCCGACTTTCTTTCAGTAGAAATGTGTTCCTGTTCCTCTTTACATGTTTTCCCCTCCCCACGTTGTGTTTTATCCGCCTTGCATGTCCTCTCACTTTGCATATGTGTGTGTGTGTGTCCTCTGTCATTATATCTATGTGTCTGTGAGCTCCTCTCTGTGTGCTACTGGGAGATGGTTTTCTGGAGTCTTGGACCGTGATCACTTTCTAACACGAGCCACATGAGAGCGTGTTGTTCTCTGTTTCAATTGATCTGCATGTTGGATCAATTATTCGCAGACTGCTAATGCACGTTTGTACGTTTATCAAGCTTCTTAGAGGGCTAAGTGGCCGTGGGATTCAATGCATTCAAAACATATCATTATGTATATGTTTAAAAAGTGAATTGCCAGAAAATATGCACTTACATAACCATGCATATACACACACACACACACACACACACACACACACACACACACACACACACACACACACACACACACACACACACACACACACACACACACACACACACACACACCACACACACACACACACATAGTGAGCAGCAGTGGTGGAGGAAGTATTAAAATATTTTACTTCAATAAAAGTAATATTATATATATGTTTTTTTTAGGGTGAAATTATTATAAATTATTCTCTTATTTAAAAAAATATAGTATTATAGGTCGTTTTTATGACTAACAAATAGATTTAAGAGCATTTTAATGTGGTACTTTTAGTTCATTTTTAACAATTCATAAATAATTTTGTTTACAAAAGTAGTACAGTAATGCATAATTTAATATCTGCACATCATGTGTTTTTATATGTGAAATAAGTAACAAAACATGTTAAATACATATAGTGCAATAAAATGTACAATATTTCCCCTATACAATTAAAAAGTGTAAAGTCGAATTAATATTGAAAAAACGTAAGTAAAGTACCGTAAACTTTTATTTAGTAGTAGTAAGTAGTTGCATTGCACCACTGCTGACAGCATTCACTCACACTCCAACATCACTACTAGTAACAAACAAGTAGACACACATACTTCAAATGAACACGAACACACAGTTCTGCAGTTCCTCTGGTCCTGACTGGAGTGTGTGTGTAAAAAGTACAATATTTCCTCCTAAATTAATTAAAAAATGTACAAAGTCGTGTTTAAATGACCTTACATGTGTACTACAGTGCCGTACTTAAAGAGCAACTTCCAGGTTAGGAACTAACTAACTCCATATTTGACATAATGTAATATTGCACCACTGCTGACGTCATACCCTCTCATCACTACTAGTCTTAAAATAGACTCACAAACAAGTAAACAACACACATACTTAAAATGAACACATATGAATGTATAAACAAAAAAGTACAATATTTTCTCCTGAATTAATAAAAAAATGTACAAAGTCGCGTTTAAATTCCAAAACTGCAGTACTTAAGTAAATATACTCAGTTACATGCACACTCTGATCACAATCAGCCCTAAATTACACTCACAAACAAGTAAACACACATACTTAAAATGAACACATATAAATATATAAACACAAACACACAGTACTGCAGTTGCTCTGGTCCTAATGAAGTGTGTGTGTGTGTGTGTGTGTGTGTGTGTGTGTGTGTGTCAGGTTTAAAGGCGGGGGCCAGGCCTGGGGAGCCAATCAGGACGGAGTGGTGAACGCTCAGCCAGGAGCCCGAGTCATGGACGAGCGCGAGCAGATGGCCATCAGCGGGGGCTTCATCCGCAGGTAAGAGAGAGTGTGTGTGTGTGTGTGTGTGTGTGTGTGTGTGTGTGTGTGTGTGTGTGTGTGTGTGTGTGTGTGTGTGTGTGTGTGTGTGTGTGTGTGTGTGTGTGTGTGTGTGTGTGTGTGTGTGTGTGTGTGTGTGTGTGTGTGTGTGTGTGTGTGTGTGTGTGTGTGTGTGTGTGTGTGTGTGTGTGTGTGTGTGTGTGTGTGTGTGTGTGTGTTGTGTGTGTGTGTGTGTTTGTGTGTGCCCCTGTGTAGCTTGTTTCTGTTTGTGTGAGTGCATGTGTACAGTGTGAGATACTGTAATACATGTACGACTCTCCATACAACCTATAATTATAGGGAATTACATAATGTGTGCGTGCATGCGTGCGTGTGTGTGTGTATTTATTATCCTTGCAATAATGGAAGTAGTCATCACACACTGTTATCTTATTAATATGTGAAAATAAGTGAAAAGCCAACACTCTCAAACTCACTTATTCACTCAAGCTTTCAAACTCTGATCAACAGCTCTGATATTGGAGAGTACATACAGTATTTTCCAACAGATACTGTAATCCACATACGACTCCCCATACCTATATAATTATAGTAAATTACATAATGGGAGTTATCCAGGAATAGGTTGCCCATTGTGACCTTTCAAGAAACGTTACAACATAATTACGGTGACTTTATAACGGTATTATTATCGTATTGTTCCCCTTGGTAATGATTGCTATTAAAACAGAACAATAAGGACACATTCTGCTCAGTCTGCGGCAACAAGAAGTCAGAGTTCATCAAGAAAGCAGTGTTTTATATATTCATATAGTACAAAATGACATAGGCTACCAGGAGAATTATCAGGGTTTCTTTATCCAGCTAACTTTTCGGTTCCTTGCTCTCCATGGAACTGAATCTTTAGTAGTACTATATATTTAATTACATTACTATTAACGAGTAAGTGTGCCTTGTTGTTTAATCCTCAAAGGCCACAATATATTTACATTTAAATAATTAACCCCTGTTCCTCACTAGGGACATTTGGGGCTTTTTCATTTTAAAGGGGCCCAATTATGCTCCTTGGGTTCTCCCTTTCCTGTAGCGTGTTATATAGGTTTCCCCTTCAGAGGGAAAACTCAGTAATAAGTCTATAATAACAAAATACGGACCACCAGACCCCATAAACCCCCTTAGAACCATCATGTCTTGATCCCACTTTAAAGCACTGCTGCTGTTATATGTGTTTGAGAAAAGCATTATAATTTGTGTTGCTTCTAATCCTATAAGTCCGGTTATAACCAGTCCTTCCTCCTCCCCCGGTGTTTCTCAGGGTAACGGAGGACGCCCGGGAGAACGGAGATGGACGAGAACCTGGAGCAGGTGGGCGGGATCATCGGGAACCTGCGCCACATGGCTCTGGATATGGGCCAGGAGATCGACACCCAGAACCGCCAAGTGGACAGGATCATGGAGAAGGTACGGCACAAATAGCCTCGCAAAAACATTTATTTTATTTAAAGGTCACCTATTATACAAATCCACTTCTTCATGTCTCTTCTACATCAACATGTGTCCCCTCTTCTTCATGTCTCTTCTACATCAACATGGTCCCCCTCTTCTTCATGTCTCTTCTACATCAACTGTGTCCCTCTTCTCCATGTCTCTTCCTACATCAACATGTGTCTCCTCTTCTTCATGTCTCTTCTACATCAACATGTGTCCCCTCTTCTTCATGTCTCTTCTACATCAGCATGTGTCCCCTCTTCTCCATGTCTCTTCTACATCAACATGTGTCCCCTCTTCTTCATGTCTCTTCTACATCAACATGTGTCCCCTCTTCTTCATGTCTCTTCTACATCAGCATGTGTCCCCTCTTCTCCATGTCTCTTCTACATCAACATGTGTCCCCTCTTCTCCATGTCTCTTCTACATCAGCATGTGTCCCCTTTCTCCATGTCTCTTCTACATCAACATGTGTCCCCTCTTCTTCATGTCTCTTCTTCATCAACATGTGTCCCTCTTCTCCATGTCTCTTCTACATCAACATGTGTCCCCTCTTCTCCATGTCTCTTCTACATCAACATGTGTCCCCTCTTCTTCATGTCTCTTCTACATCAACATGTGTCCCCTCTTCTCCATGTCTCTTCTACATCAGCATGTGTCCCCTCTTCTCCATGTCTCTTCTACATCAACATGTGTCCCTCTGTGAGACTCTGAAGTTTCAGGAAAAAAGATTCTCTCTCTTTTGTCCTGATCGATTTCTATAAAAACCTGTCTGAAAATGAGCTGATCAGATTTTGGCCACTTTATGATGTCATAAACGATGTTTTGGGCTTGTGTACCCATTAGCCAATCAGCAACCTAGGTAACCCCCCCCCCCCCCCCCCTTATCACCTGAATCTCCTCCCAGAAACACCATTGAGTTCTTTGTAACCAAATATCTCTCAGAGGGGCGTGGGGAGGAGACAGGGAATCAGCACTTTGGAAACAGGACTGAAACAGAGGGGATTATGGGTAATGCTGCAATTATCTGTTTGATGTTTCAGAGGACAGGCTCTGTATATATCTGAGACCTGTAATATATTGATGACAAACAGTATAAGAGGGGACCTTTAATTTGGAGAGGGTGCAAGAAACATCTCAGCAACTTGAAAACACATGCAGCTTTTAGAAAACATTCAGGCATCTTGAGGGAAACATGCGCAGCGTTTACTAAGAGTACTAGATTACAAAACGCTGCAAATACAAAACGCTGAAGAAGCTCAAAACACAACGGACACCAGGAGACACTAAAGAGTGACACACACAACTGGGAGACAAGGGGACACTAAAGAGTGACGCACACTGCTGGGAGACCAGGGGACACTAAAGAGTGACGCACACAGCTGGGAGACCAGGGGACACTAAAGAGTGACGCACACAGCTGGGAGACCCGGGGACACTAAAGAGTGACGCACACAGCTGGGAGACCAGGGGACACTAAAGAGTGACGCACACAGCTGGGAGACCAGGGTACACTAAAGAGTGACGCACACAGCTGGGAGATCAGGGGACACTAAAAAGTGACGCACACAGCTGGGATACCATGGGAACTAAAAAAGTGACGCACACAGCTGGGAGACCAGGGGACACTAAAAAGTGACGGCACACAGCTGGGAGACCAGGGGACACTAAAGAGTGACGCACACAGCTGGGAGACATGGAACACTAAAAAGTGACGCACACAGCTGGGAGACCAGGGGACACTAAGAAGTGACGCACACAGCTGGGAGACCAGGGGACACTAAAGAGTGACGCACACAGCTGGAGAGCATGGAACACTAAAGAGTGACGCACACAGCTGGGAGACGAGGGGACACTAAAGAGTGACGCACACAGCTGGGAGACCAGGGGACACTAAAGAGTGAGGCACACAGCTGGGACGGAGACTGATCAACTGTCTATGTTGTTGGAAACTCACCTAAAATGTTTTATCTGCTTATTTTAATATATTATGATTATTTCCGATAATATGCCTTAAAGTTAATTCCTCAACATCAACAAGCCCTCCAGTCCCAGCTGTTTGCGTCACTTTTTAGTGTCCTGAATAAAATGTGAAAACCTCTTCAACTGGTGTCAACCCTATTTAAGGGAATCCAAACGAATAACAGAAAACGATAACGGGTCCCAAGGTGGGTAGATCTGACGAAACGCTCCTGGGGGGTGGGGGGCTCCGTGTCTATGCCCTATACGACCATTTCCTGATAACGATGAAGCAGTAGCCCCGCCTCTCCCACCTCTCCTGCTCAGAGATCAGCTGCTGGGCTCTCAGAAGAGGGGGAGTAAAAGAGAGGCTCCATTTTTTATTATTATATTATTACATAGAGTCGTTATCAATTTGTTTTAAAGCTCAATAAATAACAAAGAAGACCTCTGACCGGCACTTTTCTAATTTTGTCCAGAAGATTTAAACTTTAATGGACATGTTGAGCGGCGAAAACAAATCTAACTGAAACTCTGCCCCACGGTCCCCTCGTTCCTTGGAAGAGGCGGAGAGGTGGTGTTTGTCATCTGCTGGTGGACTAACCGGAGAG
>NC_136904.1:4663890-4684670 GCF_949606895.1 Notothenia rossii | reverse complement strand
ACACACACACACACACACACACACACACACACACACACACACACACACACACACAGACACACACACACACACACACACACACACACACACACACAGTGATCAGGCTATACCTTGGTTACTTGCATTGCACGACCCCTGTGTAAGCATGTGACGTGTTTGCATACAGAGAAAGAAAATAAAATGGATGTTTGTTGTCATCCATGTCAAAAGAAAACATTAGAATTTTCTATTAACATTATGTAAGCCTAAAATGATTACATCCTTTTTTCCAAGGGAGTCTGTCAGTTCGTCTGCTCCTCACATGAATGTATTATTATTATTATTATTATTATTATTATTGGAGTTATTTCATGCATGACCCATAAATGAAATACACCTGGGTGCAGGAAAACCTATATTTGTATACCAAGAGCTCCCTCTGTTGGTGTAAGCTGGGCAGTGGAGTTGCTCAACAAATTAATGATAAATAACATTTATGTTGTGGCTTTCTTCAAGTCAATAATACAACCCTTATGATTTTTATAACATTTCAAAAATATTAAGAAAAATAGAAAAGAAAAAGAGAAAACAAGTCAATACAACCTATGACAAATTACTAATAATATATACAGGGGAATATGCAAGGTTGTCAGGTTTGTGTATGTACTGTAGGAGTGGCTCACACCTGAGGAATTTGCCTTACATGGTGTATCCGTCAACACAGTTAAAGAAGAGAAAAAAGTAGGAAAAAGAATCAAAAAAACTAATCATATGTTAAGATATGGAAAATTAGTTAGATGAAATCTGGATATACCAAAGAACTACAAACAGCATACAATGGCAAAACACTCAGAATAATGTGCAGTATAGTTATGGAAAGTGTATGTGTTAAATATAGTGAAAATCTGTTCAAACATATATATATATATATATCTCACAAATCATCATATTTTGTTGAATTGATTTAACCGTGGCTGTAACAAGAGAACGTCCACGGCATGAGTTAAACAAGGTTAAGAAACGGACCAATCAGAAGCTGTGACGTAAACAGACTTCGGCAATCTCCGTCAGTCACGTGACTTTCTTTGCCCCTGTGATCGTGAATCTCCGTCCACAGTCTCCCTCTTCTTCATCTGACAGGCGGTCGGTTAGCTTCCACTGAGGTACCATGTTCCGAGCCGTTTTCCGACTCTCATCCACCGGGGCCAGGTGCCTGGTCCGGTCGAAACCCTCCATCTCCGGTAGGACCATCCTCTAAACATATACCGTAAAAATAAACAACTTCTCTGTAATAAAACTCACTAGAATACGCTAGTTAGCCTAGCCTAGCCACCTAGCTTAGCTTCCTCCAGCTGTGTGTAAAGCTAACCTCTAGTGACATTGAGTTATTTTAACGGTTGGCTATCCTTATGGTGTTAAATGGAGTATTTTTCTGCGGTTTAACCTCATGTGTTGTATTCTGAATAAAAAGCCGGTGTATGAATTAGTGCTAGTAATGTCACGACCTTGTGATGACCCTCCTTAGTTTGTTCAGGAGAGTTAAGAGCCGCAGTGTAAACGCATAGCAACACGTTGTCTAACTCAGACTATATATGTACTTGTATTATGTTTAACATGTGCATATAGTTTATTATGGAAGTCTTGAATGAACTGGGTCCTGCCTACGTGACAGCTGGAGGGTGCAATCAGCTCTTATCAGTTCAAAGACATTGTGTTTGTATTTACCTATTTTTATTTTAGGACATATGTGTTGAGGAAATGAGATATAAAAGACAAGCTGTACACAATTCAATATTTTCACTGTATTAATTGTCGGTAACAAAATAGCTACAGAAAAGGTTTGGCTATAAACGTCTCAGGTTCTTCCAACAATGTCAGACACCATCTTAAAACAAAAATAGTGCCATTGACATGCATTAATAGGGAAATGACACACATGAAATAAAATAAGATCAGACAATAAAGCACTGTACAGTAGAATAAATACTGGTTAGTGTATGTATAACTATGTACATAATGATAACATGTAAAATGGAGTTTGAATGATGTCAATCCCTTATGTATGTTGTTATTACATTATGTTAAGAAAAACCTTAATGTGCATAAAGCTTTGAAAGAATAACCGTACCATGTGAACCTTAGCATAGACATGTCATTTGTGGCACTGTATGTCTGAATAAGTGCCTGCAGTTTTGTCTTTACCCTTTACATTTTTTTTACAAAGAAACGTAATTATTCAAAAAGTGTTTTACTTAATGTTTTAAATACCAAAATTGTAATTTTTATACGTTGAAACTCCTGTTTTACCGGCTCAACTCTTTCATTTGATGTGAGGTTATCATAGTCCAATGATTGAAAAGGACATCTAGGTTCACGAGATATCAATATCACAAAAACAGTTGAGTATTATAAGGTTGGCAAAGAAAGCCTGGTCAACTTCATAATCTTTATTTATAAGATATTGACTGATTTAATTCAAAATATGGGCAATTTTATGTGGGGGTAACTTCTGAAGCAATTGGAGTCAGGACTCAGAGAGACACGGGGAGAGCTGGAGCTTTGATGGCAAACACTGACGGTTTATTTGGAGCTTCGGCCGGAGAATTCACAAGACATGTCACGGGCCACGAGTTGACCACACGGTAGAGATGCCACTTCTGAAGACCCCTCCTGTAGGTTTTAACTAGTTCAGAGTGTAATAATCAACATTCTTCAATAGATAGACTAAACAGCTGAGGACACTGAATCACATTTGTTGTCGCTTATGGCTCGGGGTCATCTACACCCCGAGAAGGATGTGTTCCAGGTGTCCCACAACAATAACTATCTCTGACCGAGAGCTGCCCGGTCACAAACGGGTAACATCAACAAAATGCTAGGGCAGCCCCTCCTTAAGGGACATAACGGCTGCTCAAGGTCGGCCATAGCGTCAGAGGGTGAAAGGTAAACATGTATACAGAATTATTCCCTGACATTTTAGACATGCAAACTTTGTGTATTCCTGCTTTTTACAAGGTTTCAGTAGAAAAAAGATTCATTACATTTCCCTATTAGTGAGTTCTTGAAACTTCGGGAATATTTGTGTCTCTTGTACTTTTAAAAAACATTGTAAATGAACCTCTGGATGTCATGTTTTCAGCTCCATTGGCCTCCAGATGTTACTCCCACGGCCGGGTGGAGACGGACGAGGAGTTTGACGCCCGCTGGGTGACGTACTTCAGCAAACCTGACATCGATGCCTGGGAGCTGAGGAAAGGTACCTTTGTGCTTTTTAAATATATTCTGATGATGTGTCCTCGCTCTGTTGTTAATAGTGTGGTTAAAGTTATGGTTATAGTTTGGGTTTCATTGAAAAGTGTGGACAAAAGAATACATTCTGTCAAAAGTTAGACCTATTTTCAGTAAATCTGGAAAAGTGTTCTGGTTGTTATAAGTCCCAATGTTTCTAGGAGTTGGGTTTTATTCCCACTTTTAACACAACTGTGTGTATTGTTTGGATACAATGGTGCAATATAATGGTTGCTCTTCTTATTATTGCTTATTCTAAATATAGTAAAGGCAAGAGATGCAAATAAAGGACACAGCAGGACATTTAGATGAGAACACCAGGTCAAGCTACATTTAATAAATGAATAATATTAAATAAATAACCCAAAACTAAAAGGATCACTAATGCACCTAATTCTGAACTACACACAGATATAGTCCAAGTTACTGAGTGTCCCTGAACGCACCACACTTAGAACTACACACACATATTCAAAGTTACTGAGGGTCCCTGAACGCACCACACTTAGAACTACACACACATATATTCAAAGTTACTGAGGGTCCCTGAACGCACCACACTCTGAAAAAGGATCCCTTCAACATTTTTAAATAACTAGGTTGACGGTCCAATACACTCAAGAACCAAAGACACACACATACGATATGCATATTATATGTTTTGTCCCATTTCTTGTTTTGTAATGGTTTGAGGCAATATTATGAATGTGTCCTTATGCTGCTGTCAAATCCTCGTCTCAGTACGATACCAGTCACCTCTGTGGAAACATTGGTATAACTGCCTTTTTTAAATTATATTGAAGTGTATGTCTTTTAAAAATGGACCTTGAGTCTCTTCAATAAAGCTGACGAATATCTTCTCCACAAGAACTTGTCTCTGCATGTGTGACCATTAAAGAGGGTTTCATCTCTCCGATTCTATTCTATCTAAGGCATGAACACCCTGATCGGGTACGACCTGGTGCCCGAGGCTAAGATCGTGGACTCGGCGCTCAGAGCGTGCCGGAGACTGAACGACATGGCCAGCGCCATCCGTATCCTGGAGGCCGTTAAGGTGAGATCACTTTGGGGTTAAGGGAAGTACTGAAGGAAAGAAAAGACACTTCACGGACACTGGGAGACGTCATTAGGATGAGACGGAGGATGTTATTCGTGTTCCTCGGACGACTAAAACAGGGTGTCCGCGGGGTCTTAAAAAGTATTAAAAAGTATTAAACGGCATTTTCCAAGGTATTAAGAAGGTCCACAGCAACGACAACATGAAACACCCTTTAATTTACTGAAACGACATGTCGGGAAACCCCCTCAAGGCGGCCCCATGCATAGCGCGCCGTAAAATGCTGCTTCTTATTTTAAGTTTAGTTGCCTTGCTCCGCTCTGTGGGGGGGGGGGGGGGGTCCCAAGGTGGGTAGACCGGCATACGCAACGCTCTGGGGGTCCAACGGCTCCGTGTGTGCCCTATATGATCATTTTCTGATAACGATGAAATAGCCCGCCTCCCTCTCCCCACGTCTCCTGCTGCTGCTGGGCTGTCAGAAGAGGGGGAGGAAAAGAGAGGCAGTCACCGTTTATTAAATATTATTATATTATTATACAGAGAACAGAGTCGTTATCAATTTGTTTTAAAGCTCAATAAATAACAAAGAAGACCTCTGACCGGCACTTTCCTAATTTTGTACGGAAGATTTAAACTTTAACGGACATGTTGACCGGCGTAACATTTTTTTTTAACGTAAACTCTGCCGCACGGTTCCCTAGTTCCTTGGAAGAGGCGGAGAGGTGGGTGTTTTTCATCTGCTGGTGGACTACCTGAGAGATACAGCAGGAGAACAGGCCGTCCACCGCGGAGAATAGACAGAAGGGCAACCATGGCAACCATGCTCCGGGGTGTTCTTCGCTGCTTTTGGTGTATTTCGGGGGGCAGCAGCGCCACTTACAGGCCCGACATATGTACTACAGCGTTTCCAGCATTTCCAGCGGTCTAGTGTGAACGGACACATTAATGAATTGAATGCGTGTGAACGGAAGACTTTTTTGCGTTTGCGTATGCGTTTTACCGTATGCGTCCTCGTGGGGCCGGGGTCTAAGCCAAACTATACCCGGTCACAGAGATCTGCTATTTTAAAGTAAAGTCAACACATAGACCCTAAATATAGTCTATATTAAGAACGAGAAAAGTCTTAACATATATATCCTTTTTTGTAAACATATGACAAATGTGTGAGGGTGATGACGTCAGAGCATCGTCCTATGTGCCAGGGCTTAGCCCCGGACAGCCCCAGCCCAATTTAACCCCTGGGTATTTGTGAGGGAGCTCCTATATGGCATTACCCCGCTGAAGCTCACCAAAGTTTAATGTATTTCATAGTTCAAAGTTTTGTCAATTGTTTTGTTTATTGGTCAAATACTGGTTTCTGAGGAGTTTTACTGGAATGAAAGAGCACAGAGTCTTCAGAAGCAACAAAGCAGCATACTGCATTAAACCTGACCTTCACAGAGAGGTTGAAGTTCATGTGGAAAGGAGGCTTCAGTAGTCTGTCTGCACTCTGTTTAGTTGTGCTATCTTACAATCAATATAGTAAATGTTAGGTAAAGTGGGTTGCCAATGTAACCGGTTAGAACTCAAAGTTGGAATGAGGTCTTAAAATGTATGGAAAGGTTCTTAAAAAAGGTCTTAAAAGGTATTAAATTTGACTTCAGGATTCCTGCATATACCCTGTGAAAGCACATTTAGAAAAAGATCCCAGTCCGTGTGTCTAGAACAAGTGGTACCACTCTGCATGAATGAGGTGTGAATGACTCGTAGTATGTAAAGAGATTTGAGGGGTCAAAGAGACCCGATAGCTGTCCTCCCTGCTGGACAATATGTCCCACCCCCTCCAGGACACCCTGTCCTCACTGTGCAGCTCCTTCAGCGACAGGCTACTGCACCCCACCTGTCACACGGAGAGATACCGCAGGTCCTTCCTTCCTGCAGCGGTCAGACTATACAACCAGCACAGCCCCTAGTAGACCCCCCCCCCCTACACAAACCACAACAGAGACTATAACACCCCTTGCTGCTAAATACCAATCAACTATGTGCAATATATACATTACACTATATACATAAGCCATTCATAACTGTGTAATATACACCTGGCTGCTAAATCCTAAGAACTGTTACAGGATTTGTATTTTGGAAAGTATTTTTTCTTTTACTTTTATTTTTTCTATTATATTTTTTCTATTATATTATAACTTAGTACTTTTTTCTTAACATAGGTAACATTAAGCTGTCTGTGGCTCTTTCCTGCTGTAACGTTGCAAATGTCCCCTCTCCGGGACTAATAAAGGTATTCGGATAGTACAGTCCATTTCCCATACTTCAATCCATCAATGAAACAGAATGTCAGGTTAAATATTGCTCAGGGAAATACAGTCAAGTTAGTGTTATCTGCAAATTATTACAAAATCAATCCTAAAGAAGAGCTTCAGTCTCAAGCTTTTCCATCCATATGTATTGCTGATCGCTGTAAGTAGTGTAAGCTGTGTTCTCCATAACAAAATCCTCTTCATTTGTTATTTCCTCTGTGTCTTTCAGGACAAAGCCGGCCCCCACAAAGAGATCTACCCGTACCTGATCCAGGAGCTGCAGCCCACGCTGTCAGAGCTCGGCATCTCGACTCCAGAACAGCTCGGCATGGACCAGTTATAGACCCTCCAGGTGACGATGCTCTCATTACAACATGTGTTTTTAGCACATCTCTGCACACGTGTCTCAGGGACAGTTTCATCCCAGAAATGACTCATCAGGGGTCTCCAAACCTCAGCAAATAAAAAAGTATAATGGAATACGGCCCACATATAAAACATGTGCTCGGCTTATATTGTACTTCTTAAATACGTATGTACACATATATTACACAGTAGTATTCAGGTGTTAATGAGACCACTTTTCAAATAAAGCTGGAAACATTTTTCTAACAAATGTTAGTTGATAAGAAAAAATACTTATTTCCATAACAAGCTTGAAATACACCGTTCCTATTCCTCCTTATTTGAATCAATCTGAAGCTTCTGCTTTAAGGGATGAGCTGCCAACACTCTCGAGCATCACTTCCCTACATTTGATTGGTTTTGCTAACTTATAACTTCCCTTATGAGGCAATGAACCTCTACTGAGGGGCCCAGCCCTTCGTATAGCTTTCTGTCTGTGGCCCTCAGTGAAAAAGGTTTGGCCACCCCGTGCTCTATTTACTAATTACTCTTCATTGTAACTCACTTTTTAAATCAGTTTCTATCAATGTGTTGGAGTCAGTTCTATCTCACACAGGCTCCGCCCTCTACTGGACTCTACGGGTACTACTCTTCACCAATGACACGCGAGCGTTCTCACACTGAATTTACATAAATGTAGCCGGCCAATCAGGGCGAGCCTACCCGAATGCGCGCGCAGGCCTCACAGTATATAAGGCAGCTACACGTCCCACTGTCATCCTTTTCTCTTCAGAGACAACACCTGACCAGAGAAACATTTAGAAGTATCTTACCTCTCCAAGAGCAAGCAAATGGAGTCGCGGCCCACACTCCACAGTGACTTGTTTGCGGAGTTTCATGATGAAATTGACATTGTAATTTTGAGTTTAAGAATATTACGCCTCACTTTATATTTAAAAAAAATGAGAGTATCGAAAACCGGATCTGATTTTATATGTATACCGTACTAGCCGCCAGTAACCGGTATTTCGGTAATTAGGTTATTTTGTATTTAAATGTATATTTTTAACCTCTTTTTACAACTTATGGTCCGAAGTTGTTTATGTTTGCACTACAATACACCAGAGCTAATCCCTCTATGTGTAGCTGGTGATAAAGTTGATTCTGAATTTAGGAAGTTGATGTGTGTTAAAATGTGCAGCAGCTCATGAATGATTTTGCTTTTGACTTCCTCTCATCTGAACATGTCTCCTACTCCTCTCTCCTCAGGTCCTTGGATGTATAACGAGATGACGATGAGCTCTTCTGATTCCCCACTTTAAATATGTCTATATATTGTTGATCAAATCCATGCTTTCCTGTTGTGTACAAAATGGTGGACCTAATAATAAAGAAACCAATAATTTAAGAACGTGTGTTGTTCTTTTAGTTTTGTATGCATCATATTTTCCAAGTTGATCAAATAAACACATGTATACAAGATTAAAGGCTTGTTTGAGACGAGCTACGGCTCCCCTCGAAAGTAGACGAGAATAGCCGATCGCAGCCGGGGGAGGTCTCAAAAAGCTCGCCTGAAGTCGGACAGCTCGGAGTCGGCTTCTTCTTCTTCTCTCTGTTTTTTGGCGGATTGCAAACAACTTTAAGGTGCATACCGCCACCTCCGGAGTCAGCATGACTCGGTTTGCATTTATAAAGAATGCACACATGTGTTTAATGGTTAATGTCAGATATGTACTAAGTAAATACATTTGTTCCTGCTCAAGATTAGATTCAACTCTATTGTTATTGCACATATTACAGGTACTGAGACAACGAAATGCAGTTTAGCTTCCAACCAGGAGTGCAATAAAAAATGCATTAAATATTTTAACGCAATTAATTCAAAAAATGTATTACCGCCGTTAACCCGATAATTTTGACACCATTAATACAAATACACAATATTGGACACAGACTATAAAGGTAACACAGTTTCATTCACTAATGAAAGTCAAACACATGTTTGTTTCCACTGTTTTATTGTGTGTGCCTGGCGATAAGCAATGAATTGACTTATGGTACGATGAATAAAATGAACTCGATAAATTGTAAAAAGGATGTACTTGAATTATTATTATTTTATATTATCATTATGTCAGTGGTCTAAAATGGTGATACAACGGTGCCGACAATATTATCGTTTATTGCAATAATTTCCGGAAAAATGTATCCAACAAAATTAATTATCGTGAGAGGCCTATACATGAAACACACAGATACAAACACATCTACAGACTTACTCCAAACTGCCAAATATATTAATTAACACACTCTCATTCTCATATACTCTTTGACTCTATTTTGGCCTAGTAGAACAATAAGCAGCAGACTTTTACTTTTTTATAATTTCTACTGGATCTTAGATCTGCGCATGCGCAATACGGGTCGGCAGTGGCGGCTCCAGAGTATTTTTGTTGGGTAATCTACGGTAGGGCTAACCCATACAGTGGTGGGGCTCAAGTCAGTATTTGCAATGTAATTACATACACGCTATATCGCCCCCCTTGACAGTGAAACGCCACGCGTGAGGTTTAGATTATTTCCTTCTCAATCCAAATTGAACTGTATGAAATAAAAAGGCACATTTGTCTTGTAGTAAATAAAAATGGCGACCCCGAGCCAATCCTGCAATTTCCCCACAAGTGAAAGAGTTGACATGCTGAAAACCCAACCCCTGCAGGGGGGTCTGGGGGGATTCTCCCCCAGAACATAAAATACACATTCTGGTACTCTCTTGAGAAGAAAAATAAATGAATCTATTACTACACATTTAAAAAAAAATGAATGCCATTTTAGTTTTTTGTCACTTTGTTCTGAAAGCTGAACCTGCTGCTCCTCACAGAGAGAAGAGGGAAGAGGCTGTGTGAATTACTTTACATTGTGGATAAGGGTGGATAGCCCCCATTGTTCTGTGTGTCAAAATGAAAGACAGCCCACACACATATTGATTTCTATCAACACGTAATGTTGTATCGATGTATAGAGATGTACTCATGGATGTATAATAAGAACTTGATACAGCGTGGGAGGCGGGGCCTCATTCATTCCTATGAGAGTTGCTCATTGGCGCATGATGATAAAATGGCCCAACTTTTGAGAGAGCGAAACGTCACGGATTACCCGGCATGCCTGAGAAGTACCCCTATGTGCGCTCATAGCGCATGCGCAACTTTCACGAAAATGTTCGTTTACATCAAGCACGTCAATTTGCGTACACGTAACAGAACCGCGCGTTCATGACAGCATGGTAATGATTTGTTATTATGATGGATTTGATATTAATGAGGCGGCGGTTAGCAGCTAGCGGCTAGCTAGTAATTATGCTAATGTAACATCAATCGTTATGTACTAATATTACGCTGTAACAGGATCTAGTCATATCCAAACAACAGAGCTTCATTTAGCATTAAATAATTATTGCACTGTATATATATATATATATATATATACAGTGCAATAAGCTCCCTGTGAGCACAGTGTGCTCTGATTGGTCGGGACCATGCTGAACACGTAACATGAACGTGCCGGGCGGCGCGGTCCCGTGGGTTAGATGCGCGTTCATAACGCAGAGGGAAATAACTCTCAGAATAACGTTATTAGCACATTTTTACAACTTGAGGAACGAATGTTTTTAATAAGGGCTATACAAGTGTTCATACTGGGTAGTTCATTTAGTTTAAAAAAATGTATCCAACGATTTACAGACGTCCCTTTCCCCATTTAAGTCAATGGGAAAAAGTGTTTCCGGGCCTGGCAACCAAACGGAAGTGTAGTACCGCCGTTTGGCCAGCACAAATATTTTCATCTGAGTCTAGCGCACTTCCTGGGGGCTTGGATGTACTGCAGCAAAAGTATTCTCCGTCGGGACTACCTGCAACAACACCACGCCGTTATCTTGATTCTGATTGGCCAGAAGACATTATCAAAGATGTTCTATTGAGAAGACGATCACTACCTGACAAAAGTTTTCAAAACCATTTCTAGTCTTCGATATTCTTATTTTGGCGTGAGAATAGTTTGGGCAGCGTGAGAGCGTGAGATTGAGAGTGAAAGTGTGTGTCACACGCCAGATGCGTGAGAGTTGGCAACCCTTAGATATATAAAGTATTGTAGCGTCTCGCTACAGGAACACAGGGAGGCTTAGTTTGTCCTTTATCCGGGAGTTTATTATACAGATCACAGGTTACTGTTGGCCGTAACCACGCCAAAACAATCCACTAACCCTGTCGTATTCTCACTCTCCGTCACGTCTCCCGCTAGCTCTCCCATAGCTTCCCGCGTCTCTCTCCCCAGGAACCTCCCTCTTCCAGCCCCAACCAACCAGACAACACTCTCCCACCCAAACCCACAGCTACAGGTCACAAGAACCGTCCATCAAAACAGTGGCACGTTCACTGACACTCTGTAAAATGCACACAAACTCTGAACAACAAACACATCAAACATCAACATTATAACCAGTCCGTTACGGCCCGTCTAGACTACAGGCATCGAAAAATGCTTTCAACGCTTCGCCCACTCACTTGAATGGGGTGACCTAGAAGATTTTTAATCTTCGCCGAACTGCATTGTGGGGAGCATGGCATGGCTTTGCAAGCATCACGAGCATCTATCGGCATCAAAAGTTGAACAATGTTCAACTTTTGAGGCTCGATGCTTGGCATCAGCCAATCAAATCCCGTTCATGCAAATCCCACCAGTGCAAGCGCTAGCCAATCAAACCGCGTGCAAGCTGGGAGAGCCAGACCGCAGTTCATTTCCTCATATTATTACGGTAGCAAATCACCCGGTTCTTTACGACCAGAACTATTTACCGGGTTACAAACCGGAGGAACCAGGCATGGAGGGAGGTGGCAGAGACAGTGGGTGAAACTGGTAGGTTTTCGCCTGTTTGGAGAGTTTATATCCAGTTTACTTTGTTTTAACATTGCTATTGCTTTGTATGTCGGGGGCGGGAGATTCATGTGATTGGTTGTTGGTCGCGTTGCTCGCAAAAAATCGCCAAGCTTCAGACACGCCCAACTTCAAGATTTTTTTATGCCTGTATTGTAGACGGGCCGTTACACTTTCCCCCCTCCTCAAAGTCCCTCGTCCTCGAGGGAATAAACAAAGTCTCTCAGGTGGTTAGGGGGTCTGCGATTTCTCTGCGGCCGTGCCTGGTCTGCGGCAGGGGGAGACAGGCCCACCGTGGGACCCAGAGTGGGGCAAGGGAAAAAAGGTCAAGGTTGTGGGGAACCAGGCAAGGTCACGCAGTAGCGGCAGTCATCACTGTAGCAGGGGAGGCGGGAGAGTGCATCAGCGTTGCCGTGCTGCACGCCAGGTCTGTGAATTATGGTGAAGTCGCTTGTAACTCTTCAATCCAGTGTGCCAGCTGCCCTTCTGGTTCTTTGAAGGACATGAGCCACTGTAAGGCAGAGTGATCAGTCCGGACTGTGAAGTGGAGGCCCCCTAGGTAGTACCTGAAGTGCCGGACGGCGCTGACCACAGCAAGCAGCTCCCGTCTGGTGACACAGTAGCGGCGTTCAGCTTTGTTAAATGTTCTGCTATAGTAGGCCACTCAGCACGGCTCCTGCTCCACTGTTGCTGGCATCGGTGTCGAGGATGAAGGGAAGGGTGGGGTCAGGGGGGAAGAGGATCGGTGCCTCCACTAGGGCTTCCTGTAGTAAAGCAAATGCTGCCTGACACTCCACTGTCCATGAAAACACCTCTCCTTTCTGTAACAGGTGGAACAGCGGCGCAGCTATGCAGGAGAACCCTTTCACAAACCTCCTGTTGTAGGAGGACAGGCCCAGGAAGCTCTTCAGGTCCTGCACAGAGCTGGGGGTGGGCCAGTCCTTCACAGCCTGCACCTTCTCTCCCATGGTGCCGAGCATCTCTGTACATACAGTATATACATATATATGTATATATACAGTGCAATAATTATTTCATGCTGAATGAAGCTCTGTTGCTTGGATATCACTAAATCCTGTTACAGCGTAATATAAAAGTACATAACGAGTGATGTGTAAATTAGCATAATTACTAGCTAGCCGCTAGCTGCTAACTGCCGCCTCGTTAATATCAAATCCATCATAACAACAACCATTACCATGCTGTCATGAACGTGCAGTGCTGTTACGTGTACGCAAATTAACGTGCTTGATGTGAACGAGCATTTTGGGGGGCATGGTTAAAGTTGTGCATGCGCTATGAGCACATATACGGGTACTTCTCAGGCATGCCGGGTAATCTGTGACGTTTCGCTCTCATTGGACCATTTTATCATCATGCGCCAATGAGCAACCCTCATAGGAATGATTGAGGCCCCGCCTCCCACGCTGTATCCAGTTCTTATTATACATCCATGTCTCAAGTCTGCGGGCGTCTTTGTCCCTCGAGATTTCAACATCTCATGTAGGCGAGCCTCCAGAGCAAGTCGGACAAAATGACTAACCATCATGCAAGGCACTAGCAAGACGGCGATCGCAATTGCGCAGGTCTGTGTCGGTCTCGCTCGTCTCAAACAAGCCTTAAAACATTGTTTAGCTATCTTGGTCAAAGTGTTGACGAACCAATTTGTACCTTTTGGGTTTTATGAGCTTCAGGTCACCTGAGGCTTGTACGACGAAGCTGGATTTTCGCTTAGAGGGCTAACTTCAGGGAGAACTTGGCGTTTCCGGTCCTACGACGCTGGTTCTCTTTTTAGTGGGCTAGATCTCCATGGTAACTTATGCTGAGCGGCTAACCTGCCCCGGAGCAGGTTAGGTTGCAGGCTAAGAGATCAAGTCAGTGAAAGCACCGCCTGCTGACCAATCAGAGCTCAGTGTGCGGAGTTTAAAGCAATCAAGTCATATTACAGGAGAAAGGAAATGTTAAACTGCTGTTGCAGGAAAGACGGCCGGCAAAAATCAACTGACTGTGTGAACGTGAACATTAATAGAATATCACTTCCCATCTTCAGAGCAATCTCACTATTCTAACATTAGCGTTAAGAAAGCTTACTTACAGCCACATTGGATATTAACCTATGGATTAACTACATCATCGTTGTTATCGTTTTAATGCCATTGAAGACCAGTTTAGACCAGACAAAGACAAAGGTAAGCCAGGTTAGCATTGTGTAGCTACCTAGCGCGACTTCTTTTGATTTACGTTTTTGTTGATAACGTTGCAAGTGTGTATCTTTCAGTGTTGAGGTGGGCACTGTTAGATTCTGTGTCTTTACGATCATAAACGATGTGTTGGATGTGCAGCTGGGATAAGTAATAAGGGAGCTAGGAGTGATTTCCGGTGCAGTAATAGGTTAGCATTTTTCGCTCGGGGCTAATCCAGAGGCTCACTGTGAGCATTGTGGGGCCTAAGAGGATAACAGAGTAGCCTATGTTTCTTTTCTTTTTTTCACAACATTTGTATTTGGATGGAATGAATACCTATAGTGATAATTCAAAGTAATACAATTATTTTTACAGTGAAAAAGGTCAAAAGGAACCGATGGTTCCCAAATTACCCAGAGGTGAGTCCGCCTGGACTTTATTTTTCTAAACCTCTCTAAAAAGGTCAAAGTTCACTTGTTTTGCATCAATCTTGATACAGGGTACTTATTATATGTTATAGTTTGTATTCCTCAAGCTTTTAGTCTACTAACCCATCATTCAAGGGTGGTTTTCACTATAAGTAATGTTTTTTCTTTAGGCGGACATTATAATTTACATGTTTTTACTATGTTCCATCTGAATTCACTTTAAAATAAAAACATCTAGATTGATTCTGACACTTCTACATCCAACTCACAGATGTAACCTTGCTTTGAGAAAAAAGATTATTAATTTACCCCTTTTAGAAGTGAAGATATAGTCTTTGCTGTGGATTTTGGAGCCTGAAACCTGAAAAACAGGCTCAGGGCTTAAGAGGTTAATGTTGTTTTTATAGGCAATCATTAATGCTTTGTTAGTTCCAGGTTTAATATTTACAATAAGTTCATTTCTATAAGTTTTGCAATAAACATTGAACCAGTCCGGCCCTCGACTAGTACTGATTTTTAAAATGTTGGCCCACTGTGTATTTGAGTGTGACACCCCTGCTCTAGATGATAGGAAAGGAGATTTGAAACTTCCTTTATAACCTCCTTTAGCTTAGGAAACACTGGATCTTCCTTTACGAAAGGAGAGGAGAAAATGCTGCCCCACAATGCCTTGCGGCCGCAGCATTTACCATCACACCACATTCAGCCATTCACGGAAACAACCGATTATGACCGAGAAACGATATCATGAAAGTTACGGTGCTTATTAAGCATTTTACAACTTATGTGGTTTTGATCGTTCATCAGTATTATAATCAAAGAGAAATATGAACATTAGTTTTTACTGAAATGATCAAATAAAGTCAACATTTCACAGTCTTTACTGAGCTGTGTGGCGTTTGTTCAACTTGTAAAATAAGTTTGAATGGTGATATACACAGTGATAGATGTTAAGGACTAACGTTTATAATAAATACATTTATATTTATTTTAAGATATTTTCATACAATCATACGTATTGGGATCATTTGTATTAATGTGGACCGGAGGGAGAGGGTGACGAGCATACGTTTCACTTTCCTTTTTTATTTCAATTCCAACCTCGTTCATGAAGAATATGTTTCTCGTGGTGGTCTCGTTATAGGGCTTTGCTTCAGTACTCATACAGGGGCTGTTACAAAGTCGAGGATGCTTCCTTCGTAGGACATGTCCTTCAGGTCCTTCTGAGGCTACGCAAGAATCTTTCCTAGCATTCGGAGAACGAAGAATGGAACAGGCTAGCAAGTGTGCAGGTGTACGATTATGCAAGGCCCCGCTTTAAAAGGAGAGCGATTTGTTTGAAGACTCATAACTGATTTGCGATGATCGAAGATGTACTTGAGTAACTGTATTTTATAAAAGGATCATCTCTCCAGGACAGAACCACTACACTAACATAAAACGTTCTCCTTCTGTTTGCAGCCTTGAACAAGTCCTGGAGGATAAGCAGCCATAAGAAAATCATAAAATAACCATCACCAATCAATAATAAAATGTGTATTTATTCATATAACATACTTGATGTCTGTAAACCTTTTTTACACATCTTAGTGCACATTGTAGCATAAACCACAAATATCAAGAAAAGAGGCAAAGTCAAAACAATTCATTTTAATTATTTATTTGGAGGCTCTGAAGGATCCTTCCTCGACATTGAGAAGCAGCCACAGTATAGGAAAAGCAATTTAAAATAAGTTTAAAAATAGAAAATCATTTCCTTGTGTGTGTGGTTTAGGCATGGATGTATAATAAGAACTGGATACAGCGTGGGAGGCGGGGTCTCGTTCTTTCCTATGAGAGCTGCTCATTGGCGCATGAAGACAAAATGGCCAAACTTTTGAGAGAGCGAAACGTCACAGATTACCCATCATGCCTGGCTGTCAAAGCAGAAGAACCCGTATGTGCACTCACAGAGCATGCGCCCCATAAGCCCCGCCCCCCGAGCTCCCACTCTCGGCTCACTTGAATGAATGGAGAGAGAATATAAATCTAGATTCGGCTTTTAGTGCATTTTATAACTTTAAGGACCAAATGATTCTAATCAAAGCTATAAAATAGTTCATACTGGGTAGTTTATTTAGTTAAAACTAAAAAGTATCCACCGATTTACAGACGTCTCTTTCCCCATGTTAGTCAATGGGAAAAATAATTGTTGGGCCGGGTGACGTCACGAACTGATACGGAAGTTGCAGTCCCGCCATTTGGACACAACAAATTTTGGGCACAGAGTACGGTGCACTTCCTGGGGGCTTGGGTTTAGGGAGGGCGGCGCCCTATGGCCCCCTATGGGCCAGCCGCCAATGGGTGGAAGTACAAACTAGCAAAAATATTGAGATACTCAAGTAAAGTACTTCAGAATTTTGAGTAAATGTACTTAGTTACTGAACACCACTGGGTTTAATTCACTACCTAAGTATATTACATTTACATTCGCCAGCACAAACAGGTACAGGTTTTTGCAGTTTGATAATACAAAACAAATAAAACTCCAAATCGCATGCCTAGGTACCAAATGCCCCAAAATCCCAAATCTTACCCAGCAGTCAGTACCAATTGGTAAAATAAGAACAAGCCCTTATTTTTGTCATAACACGGCTCCTATACCTAACATAAATGTGAAAGGATGCAATGGATACTGGTAAATTAAAGTATTGTATGTAATAAAGTAAACATGTACTTGAAAAAAACTCAAGATAACACCAAAGGAACGCCGATAGGGGTAGCTGCTCTCAGGAGGGAGTCCAGGAGAAAAGAGAGGAAAGTGGCCTTCGCTCAGAATCTGTGTTACCTTCAAGGACAAGTGGAAAAATGTACAGGTTACAAAACAGAGGACTAGTCTTCAACTGTCACTCACACTCCACTACTGGTTTAGCCTCAGCTCAAGTTGAGGTCTTCGTAAAGATACGGGTCCAGCTCATGGAGAGCATTGATCAGAACACTGCTGGCTTCAGCTCCTTTATTTCGCTCCGCGTCCACCACCTCTCGTGCTCTTTCATTTTAGGGTTTGGCTCTGGCTGACGTCATTTCAGATTCGTTGATCACTTCAGACTCAAAGAGTTTATCCAGAAGGTCGTTCAAGGCAGTTGGAGTCACTCTTTGAATGAACTCTGTCCAAACTGAAAGCAGCCTCTCTTCTGCTGGGTCTCTGATCTCTGCTAAGACATTTCTCCGGGACAATTCACGCCTTGTATCTGGATGATAAACAGGGAAAATACTTTTGTTAACCAACAATCTCATTAAACAGATCTCAACTCAACATTCTCTGAGGTGGATTTCTGTTCACTTAAAGTTATAATATGTGACATGTCCTCATTAAAATGTATAAAAAGTCCTACAACTGTATTATTTATATTTTGTTGAGTTGTGTACAAACATTATCGCAAATGGTTCAGAGAGATGAGATGTAAGATATCTTGATGAATGGAGGGTATGGGTTCAGTACTCACAGTTCTTCTGTATCTTGGCTCTGATTGTCTCTCCATTGATCCTGCAGGGATGAACACAATCCCACAGTTTTAGATCAAGTTAAAATAATAGTTAGTTCTTTGAGTTAGTCAGCTTCAGAGTCCTGACTGATCCAATGCTTTACATCACATCATATCTCCTCTGCAAACACTACGGCTGACTGCCCACAGCTCTCAGCTGCATTAGAGAATTCACTAGGCATTAGTCCAGGAACACAGAAAAACAAACAGACTACCTGATGTCTGCAGCTCAGAGTCAACACAACTCTCACATATTAATCTCAGCACAGAAGTAAAAGATGGAGAACTGACTTGAGAGTGTCCAGTCTGCAGTCTGGACTCTCCAGAAGATCTCTCAGCAGCTCCACTCCTGAATCCTGCAGATCGTTCTGACCCAGGTCCAGCTCTCTCAGATGGGAGGGGTTGGACTTCAGAGCTGAGGCCAGAGCAGAACAGCTGATCTCTGACAAACTGCAGTTACCCAGTCTGAATAAAGAAAACATAATTTAACTTTAGAAAAACAAAGTTTCAGCTTAAAATATTCAAGGTTCAATAATCTGTTTGTAGCTGGAGAAGTAGAGAATGTAGGAGTTTATAAAGTGGACATCCTGACAGGTTAAAAACTGTAAGATACAGAAAGAGAAAAGAGCTCTCATTAATATGAAAGACAACGTGCTTCACCTTCAATAAAAAGTGGAGACTTCACATCTGAACCTCTGCTCCATCTACACTAACTCATGATGTGCAGCCAGACTAATAAAAACCCACTGAGACTGATTCAACTCAAGATCACAGAGTTTACAAATATGACAAATATGCGGGAGGAATTTAGAAGAAATGTGATCAGAATAAATAGAAAAACATTATTTCAGAAATAGTGGAGCCATACATTCAAAGCATCTTCAGTTTAAACTACTCAGTCAGTATGAGCATCATGTAGCTTCATACACATGAGAGAAACAGCTCAAACTGAACATATGTGTAAGTGTTTGATAGAATAGTATAAATATTTAATTATTGTATTAATGTGTTTATATTGTCATTTATTAAAAAAAAAAACATGATGGAGAATATAAGATACATTTGAGGTTTTTAGGAGGTTCAGAGTGAATTATGCAGAGTTAGATTTTCCTTAACATTGCTCTGCCACTGTCAGGGAAAGAAACCACAGAAGAAGAAATAGACTTTAGCATCAAGATGCTCAGAGAGGATCAGGATCATATCAGCCTGATGTCTGCAGCTCAGAGTCTACACAACTCTCACATATTCATCTCAGCACAGAAGTAAAAGATGGAGAACTGACTTGAGATCCTCCAGTCTGCAGTCTGGACTGTCCAGAAGATCTCTCAGCAGCTCCACTCCTGAATCTTTCAGATCGTTGAGACTCAGATCCAGATCTCTCAGATGGGAGGGGTTGGACTTCAGAGCTGAGATCAGAGCAGAACAGCTGATCTCTGACAAACTGCAGCCTCTCAGACTGAATAAAGAAAACATGATGTAAGTTTAGAAAAACAAAGTTTCAGCTTAAAATATTCAAGGTTCAATAATCTCTTTATAGCTGGAGAAGTAGAGAATGTAGGAGTTTATAAAGTGGACATCCTGACAGGTTAAAAACTGTAAGATACAGAAAGAGAAAGAGCTCTCATTAATATGAAAGACAACGTGCTTCACCTTCAATAAAAAGTGGAGACTTCACATCTGAACCTCTGCTCCATCTACACTAACTCATGATGTGCAGCCAGACTAATACAAACCCACTGAAACTGATTCAACTCAAGATCACACAGTTTACAAATATGACAAATATGTCGGGATGAATTTAGAAGAAATGTGAGCAAAAAGAAAATATTTATTTCAGAAATAGTGGAGCCATTGTCAGGGTTTGAGTTTGTTGTGTCTAGTTGTGGGGTTATTTTGCTTTTCTGTTCTCCCTGTCATGTTTTCCTCCTTGTTTCTTGTCTGGTCCTTCTCTCTGTGTTTTCCTTCCTGTCGTTAGTTTCCCTGGTTTGTCTTCACCTGTGGCCCTTGTGTTTCTCCTTCCCTGCCCCGCTGTTTCTCGTCTCGTGATTACCCCTCCCTGTATTTAGTCTTGTCTCTTCCTGGGTTCGTTGTCGGTTCATTGTTTGTTTGTCCTCCCTTCACATCACGTCTCATGTTTTTCTCTCCGGTCTTCCTCCATGTTTTTCACGGTCAGTTTTTATGTTATTGTTTTCCTGAGCTACTGTTTGATTCATGCCATGTCAGCTTCGCAATAAAGCTCGCTTTTTGTTTTCTAGACCAACTTACCTTTTTTTGTATTCTGCCTTTGGGTCCTACCTTTCCCATACCGTAACAGAATGAACCGACCAACTTTGGACTCATCAGACTCTGATTATTTTGCTCTACAGGCGGAATGTCTTGGGTACTCTCTGGAGTACATTTTTTATACTTGGAATGGCTGCGTTGAAGGAGGCACGTCAGGAGGTTGCTCGCAAGCCCTGGCTCAGGAGCATGTTGCCTGAGTGGCTACAACTTTTCACAAGTTGTCCTGAGGACTTGTCCGAAACCTCTAACCCTTTCCTGGGGTATGACCAGGCCTTGTGAGGCCCACGGATCCTCCAAAGAATCTATAGGAGACGCAAGACCAAGATTCCAGCCCGTGCTCCAGTGGTTCCGGTTCCAGTGCCGGCCCACACAGCCATGTTTCCGGCTCCAGAACCGGCCAATACAGCCATGGTTCCGGCCCCAGCAGCCATGGTTCTGGCCCCAGTCCTGGCCCCAGCAGCCAT
>NC_136904.1:4493918-4663690 GCF_949606895.1 Notothenia rossii | reverse complement strand
ATTCAAAACAATTGATAAGCTCAAACTCTCTGCAGCAGTTTTTCTCAGCAACACATTTGACCTCCTTCATCTCCCTCACAGCTCATCAGTACTGACAGCATCCTCACTGACTCATGGAGCACAGTGAGAGTGAAGGCTGAAAGGATGTCTCAGATGAGAGCGGTTGGACTTCAGAGTCACACATTTACTTTCTCTGCTTTTTGTTGTTCTTTAAAATATTCAGCCATTTAGAAAGAAACTATGGAATTAGAAATAATATAAATGATAAATAAATAAAAATCCACATGAACTACAGCCAGTGATCTGACCTGAGAGTCTCCAGTTTACAGTTTGGACTCTTTAGTCCAGAACTCAGCATCTCCACTCCTGAATCCTGCAGCTTGTTGCCATTCAGGTCCAGAAGTCTCAGATGGGAGGGGTCAGACTTCAGAGCGGAGGCCACGACTTCACAGTCAGAGTCTGAGATTCCACAGTTAGGATATCTACAATGACACATATATTACAGCATATGTTATTATAAAACAAGGGGAAACATTACATTTACTTTGCATTATTTTCAACAAAACATCACGAAAAAGATGTTATCTGTGTATCAGCGTTAAAACACATTCTGACCTCTGTTATTGGTGGGATTCTGTAGGTCTTGTAGAAAAACTGAAACATTTCTAATTATTAGAATAATTACATTTTGCTGAAACAGTATTTGAAACAGCAAAAAGTTGTATAGTGTTTATTCAAAAAAACTAAATGTAACATCTACATACGTTTATAAAGTTAATCACATCTGGACTCACACAGCCTTGCTGCAGTTCTTCAAAGCTGGAATCACTCTCTGTCGTCCCTCCTCTGATGTTTCGTACTTCTCGTGGTCCAACTCATCCAGAAACTCCTCTGACTGCTGCAGCATGATGGCCAGAGAAGACACGCAGATCCCAGAGCGCTTCTCGTATCTGTTCTCTGACTTCAGTAAATCTGTGATCTCCTGATGGACTGAGTGGTCCTTCATCTCTGTCAGACAGTGGAAGATGTTGATGCTCCGGTCAGGAGACATTTCAGGATTTCTTGCCTTCTTCAGGTTGCTGATGGCTCTCTGGATGGTTTCTGGACGCTTGTCTGTGCGACCCAGCAGGCCTCCTAAGAGTCTCTGGTTGGACTCCAGAGAGAGGCCGTGGAGAAAGCGGACAAACAGGTCCAGGTGGCCATTTTTACTTCTGAGGGATTTCTCCATGGCTCCCTCCAGGAAGAAATCCAGGGATGGGTAATCCTGATACCTGTTATACCTGTTGCTATAGTCTCCCTGCAGGAAGTCCTTCAGTACCTTTTTTTTCCTGATGGTGTAACAGTGCAACATGTAGACTGCAGCCAGAAACTCCTGAACGCTCAGATGAACAAAGCAGTAGACTGTTTTCTGGAAGATCACACTCTCTCTTCTGAAGATCTGTGTACAAACTCCTGAGTGCACCAAGGCCTCGGTGAAATCCAGACCACAGCGCTGCAGGTCTTCTTGGTAGAACATGATGTCTCCTTTCTCCAGATGTTCAAACGCCAGCCTCCCCAGCTTCAGAAGAACCTCCCTGTCAGCCTTCGTCAGCTGCTGTGGACTCGTCTCATGTCCCTCGCCATACTTCTGCTTCTTCCTCTTTGTCAGGACCAGCAGGAAGTGTGAGTACATGTCAGTGAGGGTCTTAGGCAGCTGTCCTCTCTGGTCTGTAGTCAACATGTGGTCCAGAACTGCAGCAGTGATCCAGCAGAAGACTGGGATCAGACACATGATGTGGAGGCTCCTGGAGCTCTTGATGTGAGAGATGATTCTGCTGGAGAGGTCTTCATCACTTGATCTCCTCCTGAAGTACTCCTCCTTCTGGGCGTCAGTGAAGCCTCGTACTTCTGTCACCCTGTCCACACACTCAGGAGGGATCTGATTGGACGCTGCAGGTCTGGAAGTTATCCAGACGAGAGCCGAGGGAAGCAGCTTCCCCCTGATGAGGTTTGTCAGCAGCACGTTGACTGAGGACTGCTGAGAGACATCAGACACAACCTCATTGTTTCTGAAGTCCAGAAAAAGTCTGCTTTCATCCAGGCCGTCAAAGATGAGCAGCACTTTGCAGACAGCCAGCTGCTCTGCTGTGAGCTTCTGTAAGGTTGGATGGAAAACATGGAGCAGCCTGAGAAGACTGTACTGCTCACCTTTGATCAGGTTCAGCTCCCTGAAGGAGAGCGGGATCACCAGACTGACATCTTGGTTTCCCAAACCCTCGGCCCAGTCCAGAGTGAACTTCTGCACTGAGAAGGTTTTTCCAACTCCAGCGACTCCGTTGGTCAGGACCGCTCTGATGAGAATCTGTTGGTCAGGTGAGGCTTTAAAGATGTCCTGGCACTTGATTGGAGTTTCATGGAGGGGCTTCTTCTTGGAAGCTGTCTCCAGCTGCCTCACCTCATGTTGGGTATTAACCTCTTCACTCTGGCCTTGTGTGATGTAGAGCTCAGTGAAGATCCTGTTGAGGAGGGTTTCACTTTGATCAGTTCCTTCAGTCACACGTTCACATCTCCTCCTCAGACTGAGCCTGTGTTCATCTAAAACCTCCTGCAGACCACTATCTGCTGAAAGAGAAGGAAACGTGTGAGTAATACAAATAAAACAAATAAATAAAAGGGTTCAGAATGAATGTGTCTTTGCTGTAACAAATAAACCAGGAAGAATCCTGTTTTCAGACGTGAAGACCCCAGCAGACAGATATGTAGACTTACTTCGTACAGTGCTGGTCTGACTGGCTCTCTGCAATCCAGCTCTTGTTCTGGATGTGTTCCTCTTCCCTCTGTTGAGATGAACAAATCCTTTATAGCGCAGGTATATGTACATAATAAAAAACATCTTCCTGTCTGGATTCATAAAATCATTCAAAGTTGGACACAGCAAGCTCATCGCATATAGCAACTCACACGTCATCAAAATTAGGGCTGGGCGATACGGCCTAAAAATAATATTGCAATATTTTGAACTTGTATCGCGATACACAATATAAATTGCGATATTTTGAAATCCTGTTCCATACCCAATACGCCAGTATGAGGATATTGAAGTGTGCCACAAGGCGTCTGGCAGCAGCAATCACTCGGCAGATGGGATCTAATTTAACAGCCGCGTTTATGCACAACTGCAAGGTGTGCCCCGCACAACGAATTCCCTGGACATTACCCCAGCACGGGTTTTGAGATAGCTGTTTAGCGCACAACACCATATTAGCGGCATTGTCGTGTACCACAGCGACCCTCTTTTCTGGCGGAATCCCAAACTCCTCCATCACTTCGCTGAGTCGCTCTGCTATGTTGGCAGCTGTGTGGCTCACCTCCAGCACTTTAGTCTCCAACACGAATGAATGTAATTGCCATTTTTGGGAAATAAAGTGTGCCGTCACAGTCATGTAACCATCCATTTGGTTGGAGGTCCATGTGTCAGTAGTAAAGCTGACTGCTGTGCAGGCTTTAAGTTTCTCCAAAAGTACCTGTTTGGTCGTGTTATATTTGTTTTTAATGGCGTGCATTACGGTGTCACATTTGGGTACAGTGTAACCCGGTTCGATGAACTTCATCATCTCAATCATCATCTCAATCATAATTTCAATCCGGTTTCCGATCAAAACACAGCACAGAAACAGCTCTTCTGAAAATCACAAACAACCTCCTCCTCTCCTCTGACTCCGGCAACCTGAACATCCTCATCCTCCTCGACCTCACCGCAGCATTCGACACCATCAACCACACCATCCTGCTGTCCCTCCTCGAATCATCACTCAACATCACTGACACTGCACTCTCCTGGCTGAAATCCTACCTCACCGACAGACATCAGTTTATCAACATCAACAACTGCACCTCTTCCACTGCTCGTCTGTCCCAAGGCGTCCACCAGGTTTCGGTGCTTGGCCCCCTCCTCTTCATCCTTTACATGCTCCCCCTTGGCAAAATAATTTGTCGCCACAACCTTCAATTTCACTGCTACGCCGATGACATCCAACTGTATATCTCAACAAAAAACATCACCCCCACAACACACTCCACTCTCACCAACTGTCTCTCAGAAATAAAAGCATGGATGCTAACAAACTATCTCCAACTGAACAGTGCCAAATCAGACATCATCATCATCGGCCCCCCATCCAGTATCAAAGACATCCAGAATTTCAACTTCACCATTGACAGCCACACTCTATCTCCCCCCCCTCACATCCGCAACCTCGGAGTCATTTTTGACAGTCAGCTCAAATTCAACCACCACATAAATCACATCACCAGGACCGCCTTTTTCCACCTCAAAAACATTGCCCGTCTCCGCCCATCACTCTCCTCCTCTGCTGCTGAAATCCTGATTCATGCATTCATCACTTCACGACTCGACTACTGCAATAGCAACTCTATGGCATACCGTCCAACCTCCTCAATAAACTCCAACATATCCAGAACTCTGCTGCCCGCCTCCTCACCCACACCCGCTCCCGAGACCACATCACTCCCATCCTTCAGAACCTCCACTGGCTCCCCGTCCGTCAAAGAATCCACTTCAAAGTCCTCCTCATAACTTACAAAGCCCTCAACAACCAGGCCCCCCCCTACCTCACAGACCTGCTGCACCACCACACCCTTTCCCGCTGCCTCCGCTCATCAGAAGCCAACCTCCTATCCATCCCCACCCGCACCAATCACCGGACCTGGGGGGACAGAGCCTTCTCCGTCGCTGCCCCCTCCCTCTGGAACTCACTCCCACAACCCATCAGAGACTGCGCCGACCTCACCACCTTCAAAAAACTCACAAAAACTCACCTCTTCAATCTGGCTTTTCATGTGTGATTGTTTTTGTATTATTTGACTTTAACTTTAACTATATATTTATTTGTTGTTCCTTTCTTCTCTTTTCTTTTTTTCTTCACTATTATCTGTAAAGCGTCTTTGAGCACCTGTAAAAGCGCTAACAGATTAAATCTATTATTATTATTATTATTATCTGTTTGAACCCTTCCCCCTCGACAATGTTTACAGGTCTCATGTCCAATGCCACAAAATCTGCAATTTTGTCGGTGATGTCTCTCTTGCTTTTCTCGGAAAGAGGGGGCTTCAAAACGAGTGTTGTCTGTGAGAGTTTCAATGGCGGCTGCGAAGATGAAGTTGAGGTAGATGTGGTGGCCCTATCAACGTATAGTGGATGAGCCTATTGAGAGAAATGCACATTAATTTAAGTTTACACTAAGCCTAATAGCCCATAATATGACAATACATTTTATCTAACAGGCTTTTTATTAAGGCTAGAGCCGCAGAGCGTCCATCTTTTAATGGCTTGAACGGTACTTACATGTTTCAGGTGATAAGTCATGTTTGTAGTTGATGAATGATAGGAGAATATTTGCTTGCAAAGTTTGCATATCACCTTCTTCGGGTTGTCTGTTACTTTTTCGAAATGCTCCCAAGCTCTTGATTTTACGCCTGACATGGTTAAAACGATCAGCTTATCTGACGTGAAAACAAGTGACTCACTGTCACCTCCTGTTTCCCGTTTTTTTTTTTTTTTTTTTTTCTCAATCTTTTTTTTTTTTTTTTTTCAGCGACCAACGACCAATTAAATCTTGACCGACCAAAGACTCTTTGGCCGACTAACCTTTGGTCGACTAATCTGGGGGCAGCCCTACTGGATTCCTAACATAATTCAAAGTTGGACACAGCAAGTTCATCGTATATAGCAACTCACACGTCATCAAAATTAGGGCTGGGCGATACGGCCTAAAAATAATATTTCAATATTTTTAACTTGTATCGCGATACACAATATAAATTGCGATATTTTGAAATCCTGTTCCATACCCAATACGCCAGTATGAGGATTGTTGAATTAAGACATTAAGGGCTATTCATGATCATTTGCATCTCGTCTTCATCAATTGTACATCGTGGATCACGTTGGAACTTTCAAAACACCAAACACAGTAGCCACACAAATACTCGCTCAGTCTGGTCCACAAAACCCTGCTCCTCCTCGGGAATAATGCTGAACCAGACGGGCTCTGAGGTAAAGACGGGTGAGGGTCTTTGCGGACGCAAAGGACAGCCATGGACTCTAAAGGACAGCCCGCTAGGGGAAGCAGTGAGGTCGGTTGTTTGTACCATACAGAGTCTATGGTTCATACACATATATTAACAACACTGATTTAATATAATAATAATAATAAATGGGATTTATATAGCGCTTTTCTAGACCCAAAGACGCTTTACATTATGAGTCAGGTCGACAAACAAAACAAGAACAAAAACACAAACAAAAACAAAAACAAAACAAAAACAGAAAAGCAGTCAGGAGGATGTTGGTTCAGAGGGGGGAGGGGCGGGTTTAAGGATAAGCAGAGTTGAAGAGGTGGGTTTTGAGACGGGACTGGAACAGGGTGAGGCAATCAGACTCACGGAGGTCTTGGGGGAGGGAGTTCCAGAGCTTCGGGGCTGCCACAGAGAAGGCTCTGTCCCCGAAGCTCCGGAGTTTGGCCTTGGGGATTGAGAGCAAACCGGCTGAGGTGGATCTGAGGGACTGGGGTGGTTGGTAGAGGATGAGGAGGTCAGTGAGGTAGGGGGGGGCCAGATGGTGGAGGGCTTTATAGGTGAGGACCAGGAGTTTGTAGTGAATGCGGTGTGAGACGGGAAGCCAGTGGAGTTCTTTGAGGACCGGGGTGATATGATGCCATGATTTGGTGTGGGTGAGGAGTCTGGCGGCTGCGTTCTGGACACGCTGGAGTCTACTGAGGGATGTTGTGCTGATGCCGAAGAGGAGTGAGTTGCAATAGTCAAGGCGGGAGGAGATGAAGGCGTGAATGAGTCGCTCAGCTGCGGGGCGGGTGAGAGAGGGACGGAGTTTGGCGATATTGCGGAGGTGGAAAAAGGAGGTTTTTACAACTTGGCTGATGTGGGGGTCGAGGGAGAGGGTGGGGTCGAATATCACGCCAAGGTTGCGTGCGTGGGTGGAGGGGGATACAGGGGTGCCATCGATGGTGAGTGTCAGGTTGGGGGTTTTGCTGAGGGTTCATTTGGAGCCGATGAGGAGGAGTTCAGTTTTATTGCTGTTGAGTTTGAGGAAGTTGTGTTGCATCCAGGATTTTATTGCAGTCAGACAGGATTCGATGTGTGTGAGAGGGGGGTTGTGGGGGGATTTGGTGCTGAGGTAGATCTGTGTGTCGACAGCATAGCAGTGAAAGTCCAGGTTGTGATGGCGGAGAATCTGACCAAGGGGGAGGATGTAGATGATGAAGAGGAGGGGGCCGAGTACTGAACCTTGGGGAACACCTTGGGTGACTGAAGCTGTGGTAGAGGAGTGATTGTTGAGGGAGATGAAGTGGGATCTGTCGGAGAGGTAGGACTGGAGCCATCTGAGTGCAGTACCTTCGATACCGATATCCCGGAGTCGGGTAAGCAGGATGGTGTGGCTCACGGTATCGAAGGCTGCACTCAGTTCAAGGAGGATGAGGATGTTGAGGGAACCGGTGTCAGCAGAGGTGAGGAGGGAATTGAGGACTTTGATGAGTGCCGTTTCTGTGCTGTGGTGAGGACGAAAACCAGACTGAAGGGGTTCAAAAAGGTCATTTCTTTGGAGATGGCGGTGGAGTTGTTTGGAGATGATGCGTTCTATTGTTTTAGAGAGAAAGGGGAGGTTGGAGATGGGGCGGTAATTACTGAGGGAGGATGGATCCAGACCGGGTTTCTTGAGGATGGGAGTGACAGCAGCAGTTTTGAAGGCAGAGGGAACGGTTCCTTGGGACAGGGAGGAGTTGAAAAGGTTGACAAGGTAGGGGCAGAGGACGGGGAGGCAGGACTTCAGAAGAGGGGTGGGTAGAGGGTCAAGCAAGCAGGTTGTGGGTTTGGAGGAGCTGATCAGTTGGAGTATTTCAGGGGGGGTAACCAGAGTGAACTGGGAGAGAATGCCGTGGGGAGGAGGGCTCGGGAGGTCAAGGGAGATGGAGGGAGGAATTGTGGCGGTGGATGTTGGGGGAGATGTTTGTGTGTCAGATGCAGCGGATAGGGAGTGATTAATGGCAGTGATTTTGTCAGAGAAAAACTGGAGGAATGAACTGCATAGAGTGGAAGTGGAGGAAGAGAGGGTGTCAGCACGGGGTTTGAGGAGCTTGGTGTCGGTGGAGAAGAGGGTCCTGGGGTTACGGGAGGGGTCGATGAAGATGGTGGAGAGGTAAGCAGATTTTGCGGCATTGAGGGCGTCTCTGTAGGGAGTGAGATGGAGTTTGTAGGAATCATGGTGAACTGTGAGGGATGATTTCATGGTTAGGCGTTCAAGCTGGCGGCCGGTTTGCTTCAGTTTACGGAGTGCAGGGGTGAACCAGGGTGAGGAGGTTTTAAAAGTGACACTTTTCCTTTTGAGGGGGGCCAGGCTGTTGAGGGAGGCGAGTAGGGTTGAATTAAGGTGGTTGAGTTGATCATCGGGTGAGCTGAGGTTCGAGTCCAGGGGGAGAGTAGAGGATAGCAGGTCGGAGAGGTGCTGGGGATCAACAGAGCGTAAATTACGGAAAGTGATGTTCCTGGATGGGGGGAGCGGCGGACGGGGGAGGCGGTGGTGAACTGTATGAGTTTGTGGTCAGAGAGGGGAAAGGGGCAGGGGTGGAGGTCGAGTACTGTGAGGTTGGTGGAGCAGACAAGGTCAAGGATGTGTCCTTTATCGTGGGTGGGGAAGGTGACATGTTGTGTAAATGAGAAATTGTCCAGAAGGGAGGAAAATTCAGAAGCGTGTTTGCAGGTGGTGGAGTCCATGTGGATGTTAAGGTCGCCGAGGAGTAACAGACGTGGGGAGAGGGATGAAGCAATGGTTAGGAGTTCAGTGAGATCAGAGAGGAAGGAAGGGTATGGTTTAGGGGGGCGGTAAATGAGGATAACTGTCAGTGAGGGAGGGGTTTTGAAGGCGAGAAATTCGAAGGATGGTACTGAGGGGAGGGTGAGTTCTGTAGTCCGGATGTTCTGGTTGTAGATGACAGCCAGCCCACCACCACGGCGTGAGGGGCGGGGTTTAGTGATGTAATTAAAACCAGGGGGGGATGTTTGATTAAGCGAGAAGAAGTCATTGGGTTGTTGCCAGGTTTCAGTGAGCAGAAGGAAGTCGATGGATTTGTCCAGGATGAGTTTGTGAAGGATGTGGGCTTTATTGTTGAGTGACCGTATATTTAGAAGGGCAAAATTGGTCAAGCGGGGGGTTGGAGGGGTGGTGGCAGGCTGGAGAGGTATGAGGTTGTCTAGCTTAGCAGCGCAGGGGTGGGCATGAGAGGGGGGGCAGTGGAGCAGAGGAGGGGGGCTTGATGGTGGGGAGAAATGGCTTGTTATATGTGTTGGGAGGCGGAGGGGAGTGGGATCCGCTCCAGGTATTCCGTGCAGCTGGGAGTGTAGGTGAGCGGGGGAGAGTGTAAGAGAAGCAGTAGGAGTTGCGTTCTGATGACGCGTCATGTGTGCAACAGTGCGTTGCGTGGAGCAGATGGATGCAATGGATTGTCCGTGCTGAAGGTAAACAAAACTGCGGCGGGTGCTTCGGTGAATGTAGCGGGGTCGACGAAGGAGTCCAAGATGTCTGATGACTGAGATGGAAGACGGAGTGGAGGAGTTGGTCAATGACAGCAGCTGTGAGATGGAGTATTTCAGCATGATGACAGGCGGAATGGCTGGGAGCAGTGTGATGGCAGAGATAGCAGCTAGCGGGCTAGGTTCACAGAGGTGGAGGATTTTTGTGGAGACGAGGAAGATCCACGACATGGCAGGAGGATGTGAGCAGCGGGACGGGACAGATCTACCCCAGAGATGAAGGCAGGAGGCAGAGAGAGTCCACGGTTGTTGCGTGGGACGGAGACAGACAGTAGGCGATGTAGCAGATAGCAATAACCACCCGGCACGTTGATGGCTACGTGAGGGCAGCCGGCTACAGCCAGCAACGGAGGCAGAAGTCCAAAATAAGTAAAAAATGAAAAAACAATGTGCATTGCATTAAAGATGTGTAAATGCAGGGCAGTGGTCCAATTCGAAAGATTGAAGAACGAATGGTAGTTGAGGGTGATAGAGGGTGACAGAGGCGGAGAAGCGGCGAACAGTCAACGCCAGCGTCCTCTCCAGCAGCGGGAAAAAAGGTACTGTAATATGAGGTACTGTAAAGCTCTGGCTACTGATGTTTTCCTTTACTGATTCAACGTCAGCACGTCAGCACGTCAGCACGTCAGTACGTCAGTGACGACAGAAGCAGAATCTCAACGCTGACAGGTTTGTGCAACAGAGCGTCACACAAATCTCTCCATCAAGTTGACATTTTCAAGTTGCGGCTATACGCGGGTAAAGGGCCGGCTCGTGGCATAGCAGTATAGGTGAATCCACCCAAATAGGGTGGGAAAAAAAAAGAATTTCAAAGTAAGTTTAAGTTTCTAAATGTTTTCTCCATCCTCGGCTCTGTGTGCGTGTTGCACAGCGGATTTTGTGTGAGCGAGCGAGACAGAGAGAGGGCACTGGTTACAGGGATTGTTGTCATCATCCATCGACCGGATATCCAGGGGTGCACATAACTTTTTTAGTGAGTTACTCAGATGAGTACCAGGAGACAGCGTTTGGTACTCACCCCACACGTAGCGTGGTTTTAATAAGTGCAGTCTTCCTCACTATCCTCCTCAGTGTCTCCTTCACTGTCCTCTAGTTCCTCTTCTTGCATGGTATATGATGAAGATGCTGCAGATGCACCTCCCTGTCCCGGTTTAAGCCTCCGATTTGCATTCTCCAAAACTTGTTGGCAAAACTGTGAAGTCCTTGCATTTCCTGAGGCCAAGATGAAGGATCAAATACTAAGAAATGAGCACATGACTTGAAGTCAGCAGAGGCAGACACCCTATCCGTTTTTAAGAGTGCGCTTAAGACCTTCCTTTTTGATAAAGCTTATAGTTAGGGCTGATTAGATTCAGCCCCTAGTTTTGCTGATATAGGCTTAGTTTGTGGGGGGACATCTTACTTCTTCCTTCTCTCTGTCTATACCTGTGTACTCTCATGTTCCGATTAACCCAGCTTCCCCAAATTTCTTTCTTTTTGGTGTCTATACACGCCGGGATCTGGAGTCATGGATGATCCTGCGGTCCTGTGTCATGGATCGCGAGCCCTGGATCTTGAGTCGTGGCTGTGGTCCTGGATCATAAGTCCTGGATGGATATCCTCGTGGATTCATCTTCCTATTATACACACATGCATTTCCAAACATTTGGTCTACCTATGTTGCAAATGTATTATCTCTTCGATTTACACACGGTATCTATTGCACGTCTGTCCGTCCTGGGAGAGGGATCCCTCCTCTGTTGCTCTCCCTGAGGTTTCTCCCATGTTCCCCTTTAAACTGTGGGGTTTCTCTGGAAGTTTTTCCTTGTACGATGTGAGGGTCTAAGGACAGAGGGTGTCGTATTGTCATACTGATACTCTGTACAAACTGTGAAGTCCACTGAGACAAATGTAACATTTGTGATATTGGGCTATAAATAAACATTGGTTGATTGATTGATTGATTGATTGATTGATTGATTGATTGATTGATTGAAGTCATATCTGATTTCAGATGTGGGAAGTAACTAAGTACACTTATTCAAATACTGTACTTAGGTACAATTTTGAGATACTTGTACTTTACTTGAGTATTTCTATTTTATGCTACTTTGTACTTCTATCATTGATACCTCACTCCCTTCACTACCATAGCGAACACTGCTGAGAGGATCATTGATGCCTCACTCCCATCACTCCTGGACATCTACAACACCCGCCTCACCCGCAAAGCACTCAACATTCCTGGTGACCCCACCCATCCCTCCACCTGCCTCTTTCCCCTCCTCCCTTCAGGGAGCAGGCTCCGCAGCCTGAGGTCGAGCAGCACCCGACTAAAACACGTTTCTTCCCACCAGGCTGTCGGGAGGCTGAACTCTTCCCTCCCTCCCCTCTCCCCCCTCTCCCCCTGCCCCCACTGGACTATAACTCCCACACACACAGACACTCAAATCCAGCACCAGACACTTTTTCTTTCACACTGCTTTGGACAATTTTGCACTAATGTACATTTCCCAAAGATATTGAAGTGACTGTTATTTTGTATATATTGATTGTTGGGTTTCTATTCAGGTCTTAATGTGTGCATATGTATAAATGTGTCTCTTGATTGTGTATATATATTGTAGCGACCCTGTATAGGGTGCTGAGTGTGTCACTCAAGCATCCCCGTCTCTCTGCGAATCACAGAGCTGCACAGTGATGCTGGTCTGGGTGCGGGCCTGTGGTTGGGGGAGCAGACGGGGGAGGGCGGGGACGTTGTGACGTTGACCCTATATATGGGTGTGAGTTGGGGTGTAGAGTGTGTGTTAGAGCCACAATGAAGTCAGGGTTATTATTTCGATTCATAATTTGATAAATGATTTAGTGATGGAGGGGGGATTTGTGTTGCCGTGGTGATGTTTTGATGAAGTGATTGTTTATTTTATATCGTAAATATGATCTGTTTCCGTGTACCTTCCGGTGTGTATTTAAGTGAGGTAATTGAGGACAGCCGGGGTGCTCGGAGACCTGATGAGACGGGGAGCGGAACAGTTTTTCGACCGCAAATTGCCGACAGAAATTAGTGTTGCAAATTGGACTGCAAACAAAGTATAGTTTAGTTTATATAGGAAAGCATACCGCCAAAATATTGTTTAAAGATTTGTTATTTTGAGACTATTTAAGTCAATACTTTTTTGTTAATACATTTAAAAAAATTGACTGAAAACCTTCGGCTGCTTATTGTTTTGGATTGCGTGTCGTCAACCCCGCTCTATAGTGGCAAGAGGAAACCCTTGATGCCATTACAGTGTGTGTGAGGATAGACCTGCAACCTAACATGTAACCTGTGTCCCTTTGCGAACAAAGGAGTGAATAAACCCCAATAACTCAAAGCCTGTTTCCGACTCCCTTTGTAGAACGTTACAATATATATACATATTTGCATATATATTTTTTCATATACATTTGTTTTTATATATATATATACAAGTTTTTATTTATATACAGGATCATGGGCGCGGGAAAGGGGGTTCTGAGGGCGCTGCAGCACCCCCTAGCGGCAGGCAGGGGGTGCGGAGCTCCCCTGTCTGAATTATTATTTGACGGTTATTGCTGCTCCCGCTGTGCATAATCTGTGTAATATGTAGCCAATAAATTCCACATTGTTGGTAAAATAATATTTTGGCCTGCCCCAAATGTTTTTTCTGTAGCCCCGGACAATTCTACCTCAATAATATAATACATTAACCGTGCTTTCCGTGAACCTCATCAAGACACTAGAAAGGACGGCAGGACTGTAATTTCCCGTGTTCAGTGAATGCAACAGAGGCAAGACACCAGACCAATCAGAGAGTTGGATGGAAATAAAAGTGTGCTTGTGTCATTCAAGCTCGCGGCTCTGTGTGTGTGCGGAAATAGCGCATTTAGTGTGTGTGAGAGAGGGGGAGAGAGAGAGGGACCGGTGCCAGCAGCAGGGACCGTGTTGTTAGCATCTGGTTAGCTAGCTGCACTAACGGACATACGGAGCTGTTTGTTCCACAACAAGCTGGAGGAGAGCTGTCCTCTCAGACTGAGAGGCTCAGGTGAGCTAAAGGACTCTCTGAGTGTTTAGATAACTTTAGTCTAAGTTATCTCAGTGGGTCTCAAACGGTTTGGTCAAAAATTATTCAAAAGATTATTTCCGCGGCACACCTTCATATGATCATTATAGTTATAAAAAAAATAAGAGAATAAAGGAAAAACAATTATGAAATACTATATGGCAGTAAAACAAGAATACAGTTTGAAAGGGGAGTGATTTGTAAAATATCCATAAAGAAAAAGAACATCTATTTACAGTTGTGTTTCATCTGGGTGTTGAGAGAGGTATCCATAGATCTCTTAATGTTGCTCTCAAAGTGCATCAGATTGATGCTTTTAACTTCAATATTTAAAAAAAATCTTCCCGGGGGAGCATCCCCCCGGACCCCCCTAGAGGAGGTGAGGTCCGCTCCCCACTCGTAAAGTGGGGAGCGGCCTATATGCCGTGAGCTGATTATCGAGCCTTCATTGTAACAGTCGCGGGTTTACTGTGTGTTTGCGTGTGGGGAGTTTTTTTGTGCGTGCTCTGCCCGTAATAGTGTTCACTGGAGTCCAGCACCTCAGCACCCCCACTCAAAATACCTTCCCGCGCCTCTGTACAGGATTGTGGGAAACGGTATTTCGATCTCTCTGTACACACAAACTGAAAGATTGACAATAAAGTTGAGTTTGAGTTCACAGGAGAAACACACTCTTACTTTGTTTCTGAGGGTCCAGGTTGATCCCTGAAGTCCATAAATCTGCCTTTAGACCGGTCACTCTTCAGAGACAGACAGCTGGGGACTGGAGACTCTGCTCTCTGTCTGCAGAAACAGAAAATGTTTTACACAGATCTTTGGATTTTGAAAAGAGCTGCTGAACCTGATTAAATATGTTAGGACTTGCTCTGAACTTTATGTTTTTGAGTCATGCTTGTAGGTTTCAGTCTTTACAATTCATTTGTGAGGATCAATAGTTTGACATGTTTGTATTTTATTCACTTAACTTAACACAAAGTGCTAGATTCCGAGTGTCAGAATGATTTCACTAAAGTAGTTTATTTTCTGTCGCTGATGAAGCCAAGGAACGAAGGAAGAGGATCTTCTTTTCTTTTCTCTACTGCGTTTCTTTAGTGTACTCTTCTGTCCTTTACTGTGTTTCTTTAGTGTACTTTTCTCCCTGAGTGTTTAGATAGTTATCATCAGTCTCAGTGATCTCAAACGTATTGGACACCAAGTTCTTACTCTTGTTATTTTCCATCTGAAAAAAATCTATTCAAAAAGATGTTTCTGACCCACGCCACGAGGGTTTAACTTTCTTCTTCTTTCTTTCTGTACTGCGCTCATGTAGTCACGAAATAACAGTTTAGATGATCAGATAACATAAACACTGAATCCTCTACAGGTCAGTTCACAGGAGAAACAGACTCTTACTTTGTTTCTGAGGGTCCAGGTTGATCCCTGAAGTTCAGAGGTCTGCCTTTAGACCAGTCACTCTTCAGAGACAGGCAGCTGGGGACTGGAGACTCTGCTCTCTGTCTGCAGAAACAGAAAATGTTTTACACACATCATTGGATTTTGAAAAGAGCAGCTGAACCTGATTAAAGATTTTCGGACTTGCTCTGAACTTTCTGTTTTTGAGTCATGCTTTTAGGTTTCAGTCTTTACAATTCCTTTGTGAGGATCAATAGTTTGACATGTTTGTATTTTATTCACTTAACTTAACACAAAGTGCTAGATTCCGAGTGTCAGAATGATTTCACTAAAGTAGTTTATTTTCTGTCGCTGATGAAGCCAAGGAACGAAGGAAGAGGATCTTTTTTTCATTTCTCTACTGCATTTCTTTAGTGTACTCTTCGTCTACTGTACTGTGTTTCTTTAGTGTACTCCCTTCACTGTTGTGCCAGGCTCAAACCACCATGCAAAACATATCAAGTGAGTTCAGGTCAGTTTGAAGGAGAAACAGACTCTTACTTCCGGTCTGAGGGCTGTGGTAGATTACTGAATGCTGGAGGTAAGTCAATAGACCCGTCACTCTTCAGAGAGCTGGAGACGGAAGATGTGTCCTCCTCCTCCTCCTCCTCCTCCTCCTCCTCCTCCTCTTTTGAATCACTCATCTTCTCCAGTCTGACAGATACACCAGTAACACTGCAGACACACACACACACACACACACACACACACACACACACACACACACACACACACACACACACACACACACACACACACACACACACACACACACACACACACACACACACACACACACACACACACACACACACACACACACACACACACACACACACACACACACACAATACAATACATTACAATTTCATGAAAAACATCATAATGACAAACTTTGGTTTCAATGCAACACATAAGTCAGACTTCTCACAGGTTGCTCATGTAACTATCATAGGAGGCTGTGGCTCAGTGAGGGAGTGCTCTGAACTTCTGATTACTGCAGTCAGCATGTCGTGGGTTCTCCCACATCCTGTCACTTTAGATAAAAGCAGAGAAAGCAAGAGTACACACTTCCTTTACTCAAGTAGAAGTACAGATACTCTTTTGAAAAATACTCTGGTGAAAGTAGAAGTACTGACTAAACTTCTTTACTCAAGTAAAAGTAAAGAGGCTTTGAAATGTACTTCAGTAAAAAGTACCCATAACTAGCAGCTGTTTTAAAGAGTACCTGACCTCCCTTTATATCAATAGAACAATAATGTCATTGTTAGCTTATGAATGTTTCCATGCTGAACAACGGCAACATGACAACGTTTCCATTGGTCCCTCTTCTTTAGAGAAGACCAGGAAATGATGGATACACGGATCGTGTTCAAATCAATAGGCACGCAATGACTCTAAATAATAATGATCACGCCACCAAACACACATTCAGACTAAAGGAACCAGCCTGTTTGGAAAATGTTAGAAGTAGAAAGTACAGGTATTTGGGTTAGAAATGGAAAAAGTAAAAAGTCGTCAGAAAAATAAGTAGTGGAGTAAAGTACTGATACCAGAAAAATGTACTTAAGTACAGTAACAAAGTATTTGTACTCCACTACTTCCCACCTCTGGATAAAAGCGTGTGATAAGGCAGTTGTCCGCGGCCTGGTACCGACAGGAAAGATATATTTCGGCTGTCTGTGATTCGGTGTTTGTCGTCACTTCCCAAGTGGTGCGCGTTGCTGCTCCAAAGGCAAACTACTTTCAACAAAGAACGTTCACAACAGTTGATTCGAGGATGCAAAAACAGTGCCGGAGCATCAGCACCACAGCCATTTATCTAGGGTTCGAGTTATAAACTGAATTCTATGGGGGTCTTTAAAACTAACGTGCACGCATGCATGTGCACGTGCACACACACACACACACACACACACACACACACACACTCAAACACACACACACACACACACACACACACACACACACACACACACACACACCCCCACACACACACACACACACACACACACACAAAGCCGGACTGGGACAATAAGTCAGGCTGGGAATTATACACCCAGCCAGGCCACTACCAGTTTTTTTTGTGCCATTTTGCTGGATTTATTTTTCAATATTTACAGCATTGATGCCCATAGTGATAGCTCTATATTTAAATCTACTACCCCAGAATAAACATATGGATATGGGTTACTATTTTTGTAAAATGTGGAAATGTATTTAGGAACCTATCCATGTGAACATATTTTAAGTGGGGGTGTACCTCAAATCCTCTAGGGACCCGGGGGCATGCTCATGTAAGATATTTGTTTTAATTTTGGAGGTGAACTGGGACCTCTCCAAGGAGCAGTCCACACTCCATATTTAGGTCTGGTCGGGGACTTGAATCGGCGACCCTACGGCTCACAGTCCAAGCCACTGAGCCAATGCCGGATTAGATCTATGGAAACACCCATATGAAACATAACTGTATACATTTAAATAATCGTAAAATCATAAGAACATGGACATAACCAATAACTTACCATGTCCAAAATTTAAAAAACATTGAAACTTGTTTATTTATTTATTGTCTGTTCATTTATAGTTGGGCTCCTGAACCAGCATCACCTGTCTTCCTCCTGCTCTAAGTTAACTATCTAAATTCCCAGAGAATCCTTAACCTCACCTTAGCTGTAGTTATCAGCCTCTCAGTCTGACAGGAGAGAGCTCCCTCCACCTTGTTGTTGAAACATCTCCTTGAATCCATTAGCGCAGCTAGCTAGCACCAGATACTAACAACAACAATAAAAGTCATGGCCGTGGGAAGTAGCGGTGCTGAGGGTGCTGCAGCACCCCCTGGTGGAGGACAGGGAATCTGCACTTCCACAAGATTAAATAAAAAATAATACTAATATAATAATAATACAAAAACAGTTTCATTCAATTGTGTTGGTTATGTTCATATACTGACAATATTAAAATTATAGGATGTTGTTTAAAAACGAAGAACTTATTTTACACATTTTGAGTCTTGTCGGAAATGACGTCAAGCACATACCGACAAGTTAAGTACAGTACAAGTACAGTACCTAGGATATACTATAATGGCGGCACAAAAGTGAATATTAGATTTATTTTCGAATCCTTCAAAAAGATGTAAAATTGATTGCAACACAACCTCGGACAGCATGCCAAGCAATAGCTCAAGCCCGAGTACCTCGGGAAACTCTTTGCCAAGAGAAAACGTCCCTAACACTGTTGAAGTCGTTGACAGCTGTCAAAAAGAGGATGAAGCTAGCGCTAGCAGCCAAGTGCGAAGAGGAGAGGGGGGAGCTAATGCCAACGGCTCCAAACCAAGTGAGGCTGCAACTTTAACGCATCCGTGCCAGCCTCGTAACCATGTTTTCCCTGGTAGGCATTTTGGAAAGGAACACTTTTCCCGTTCTTTTCAACCCAGCTGGTTTGATAAGTGGAGATAACTTACCTACAGTGTAGAGACTGACAGCGTTTTTTGTTTTGCATGCCTCCAGGCTGTGCAGAAAAAACTAATATCTTCAGAGTCAGACCATGGTGCTAAGTTTTTTGTGGGGAGGGGATTTTCCAACTGGCAAAAAGCAACTGCTAAATTAAGTTTGCACGAGGAATCGCATATACACACAGAGGCAATCAGGAAACTTTCTGGATTACAGCAAACTCCAATAACTGCACTTCTTTCAGATGGTGTAGTTAAAAGACAACAGACGGCAAGAAACGTCCTGGAGATTTTGTTCAGTTCGATTTCCTTTCTTGGAAGAAAGGGATTGCCATTTAGAGGAGACACAATGTGCGACGGCATTCTCTACGAGTTGATGTTGGAAGGGACATATAATTTACCCAAGGAAAGAGAATGCGTTATGAGGCGAGACAACTGGGTCAGCAACACCATACAAAATGAATACAGGGTAAGCAAAACACCTGCCCGGTATCGTCAAACCAGAGAGGCTGAATCTCTGCAACATGCAACGTATGATGTCAGATGGAGGACTGAATTGTACGAGGCTGTGGATCTGGTTCACTCTGAGCTCAGCAGGAGATTCGACCAGAATGGGATGAGAGTAGCGGCATTCAGGGAGAAGATCGCAATTGACGCAGCAAACGGAAAGCCGGTTGCGGTACTGGACGCAGAGGCTTTGAAATTACCCACGGGGTTTGACCTAGGCCGACTGCAACTGCAGCTCCAGATGTTGGGAGGTGTCTTTAAAGAGACTGTTCACAGGACAGTACAAGAGGTTGCATCAGGTCTGTCAGAACTTCATCCTCAGACAAGATCTCTTTTTGGAGAAGCAGAGAGGCTAATGAAACTCTGCATGTGCCTTCCTATATCAGTTGCATCTTCGGAGCGAAGTTTCTCCACACTCAGATACCTTAAAACCTGGCTGAGGAGCAGCATGTCCCAGAAAAGACTTACACACCTTACACTCATGCATGTGCACGGAGACATCGTTGAACAAATGGATATACAGGACATGATGAAAAGTTTCCTCAGTATGAATCCCGAGCACAAGAACACCTTCGGAGTATTAGCATAAGGTAAGACATTTTTGTGATGCACAAACGCCATGTACAGTGCCTAGGCCTACTATTGCTATTTTTTGTTTTAAGATAGATCTGATGCCGTTGTTTTTCCTGTGCCAGTGGTTGTTTTGCAATATGTCAGTTTTGCAATATGTCAGTTTTGCAATATGTCAGTTTTGCAATACGTCAGTTTTGCAATATGTCAGTGGTCGATGCGTTTATGATTTTTGTGGCATTGTGCTTGCCCGTGCTTGGGAGGGAGTTACAGTTTGTGTATCCAATCATCCTGTGTCTGTAGTCGCTATTTTATCATTAAAGTTTGGCTTCGGAGGAAGTGCCCAGTCGCTGTTGTTGCTCATAATCATTAAGTATCTTTTTTTAAACGAAAAAGAAGAGAAAAAAGAACATACAACCACATTTGCAGCATATACAATTTAGGTATTTTTTCTTACGTATTAAGAGTGGGATTCCCTCCACCCCCCCCCCCCCCTTTATATCATCCCCACAGCAACCCCCATTTGAAACACGTTCCCACGGCTATGATAAAAGTAACCGGTGCGTGCGCGCTCTCTCTCGCGCGCCACACATACACACACCCTCCCGAGGTTGAATGACACACATGCCACTTTCACACCAACGCGTTTCCCGTTCTAGCTCCGTGCTTGAGCTCTTCTGGTTCGGAACCGGTTTTTATTTTCAGCCTCCGTTTTGTTCACACCGCCCAGAGCCCGACTGGTGCTGCCACTACTGCGTCATGATGTCACCGTTTACGTCGGCGCTCACAACAACAACAATGGGGGACTGCGTCGGGTCGATGATCGTGTTACTTTTAATCATACGAAGCCAGATTAACTTCAATTAAATAACTACCTCTCCAACCTTGTACTTTTCTCCAGAGTGCCGCCCGTGGTTCATTGTTTGTTAATGTGTTTTACCGACCGCTGCAGTGCTGCTCGTCCACCGGAGTTTATTCTCCCGTTAGCTCAGAGCAGCCGCCGCTGTAAAGTATTCACTGTCGGACTGTCACACACAAACAGTTGATAAATATCCAACCCAGTCTCACTGCATTTCGTGTTATAGTCACGACATTTAATCTATTGATTCGTGTTCACCAACACGATTTTCCCCTTTTTTTTCATGTCACACAGAACGATTTAAAAAGCAATGTATTTCTATTGGTCATATGTTTCGTGTCTGCAGCACGTCTTTTTGTCCGTTCGGGTCTTGGAAGACCGGAAGCTGTGTGGTTCATAAAAACATGTTCTTACTCAATATCAAGACACGATTATTATTATGTTTTAAATCGTATAATGTCTGACTTTTTTTGTCGTCTGTGAGGAAAATAAATGGGGCTCAGAGCCTCAGAATACTGAAAAAAATGTATTTTTTAAAATCTTTTCTTCCTTCTAATTTGTTATTCTTTTCAAAATAACACACTGTTATTTACTCAACACTAACACACAATCATCCTTGTTTTTATTTATTTGTTTAATTCCATAATCTATGGCTTTTTTGGCGTCCGTCAGGAACTGAATTTCAAAATAAAAATAACCGGAAACAGACGTAGGCATTTCGAGCAATAGAGAGGCGAAGTCCCTCCCCTTCCGGGAGCCTCGATGGGACCCCGGAAGCGGAAAATTATACATTGAAGTCAATGGAGAGAGAAAAGTTATCTTTTGATCCCGTTTGAATTGTGCCACGAACTACACATATGATGTTTGTCAATCTTAAACAATCATTTCCATGTCAAAAAAGTCACATTTTGTCGTAAAACTGTTGAAATATAAGGCTATGAAAAATACGCGACTACAAAGACTACAAATCCCAAATCCCATTCTGGGTCGCGCATGTGATGTCACAGGCGATAATGCTCCAAGACTGGTTGTGACTCGCAAAGCAAAGAGGAAGAAGAAGACTGATTTATTCCCTCCAATAAATATAAGAGATTGCTCCAATAAATTCACTTTTACAAGATGCCTGTGTGCTTTGTACGAGGTTGTAATCACAAAAGAGATCATACCACTTGCTCGTTCTATCGCTTCCCGTCTGATGAAAGGACCAGGAGTCGTCGGACCAAACATATCAGGTAATATACATGTTTTGCATGGAACATAGTCAAGTTAGCTACCTAGCTAGTAGCGAGCATGTTAGTTAGCATTATATTACATTACTTAGCCTTGTCATTTGTATTAGCCTTAACATGAAGTAAACCAAAATGTTAAACAGTAAGAGTAGTCATGATGGTAAGTATTTTGTGAAACATTTGAAGAGTAGCCTATCGCCCCCTCCACCAGGTGCTAAGGGGGCGGGAGGTAGGCTAAGGCCACATTAGTATCAGCGATCTTTTCTACTTAATGCTATCTGCACAAATGGTTAACATTGACCATTAAAAGATCAGGCAGTTCAGGGAGAGTCGAAGGAAGGAAGGCAGGCAGCTTTGCATGACATTCTTCTGGACGTGTTTCATTGTGATGATAGTGAGAGTGAGTCAATCTGTTTGTTGGAAAGACAGTAGTTGAGTGATTACTGAGAGAAAATTATTAAAAGAGATAATTATTCAGTGTTGTTACTTTAAAGTGTTGTTACTGACCTTTTTCTTTTTTCTTTTCTTTACCTCACCTGTAACTGCTGAGACCCTGAGGAACATGCACACTGGTCTGACCTGCTCTGGCAACCTGATTTCCACTGTACGTAATAGTATTTGGTTATGGTATATTATTTATATACATCATAGGCACAATATACCCCTCAGAGACACACATGTATTGAGTGGGATATTTTGCATTGGTCATGTGAAATCATCTTTACATACTAGAAAACTGTAGGAGCGGCAACTTGTTTTGAAATTGAATTTTTAATATCCGATAATAAAGTTGATCTTTTTTCTTTATTCTCTCTCCCCAGCTCCATCCATCACCATCCTCTGTTCCTGCAGGTCCTGCTTGCTAATCAATATTCATATTTTTTTACACAATTACAAATAAAGTCAATGTATTGTATGACATGAAGTTGTGCTTCATTCTGAGTCAATAATAAATTCATTCTGCCTTCAGCTGCAAAATTATTGTGGACTGCACCGACATCCATGTAGCTGCCCCCCAGTAAGATGAACCAAGCAAAGTTGACACTCAACATACAGCTGTGCTCTTAAGTTGACATGAAGAATTTGTGAAATATTGGTAATAACAGGTTTAAATGATTATTAGTAATGAATTATATAATTGTCTCATTGTAGACGAGCAGACAGGGAGCAGATGAGAAAAGCAGAATATGCAGCTGCCATTTTCCACATGGAAAAGAGAAAGGGCCAAGTGTATTTGAGTGGACAAAAGAGAAATCCCAAATACGAAAAATAAAATTATACAATTTACAGATATGTATACAAATAAATATATATCCTATATACACCATCATGTATAATGATGGTGTATGATGTAGAAGGAAGTGTGGTAGATAACAAGTAAATATAGAGTTACATACAGATCCATGTTACAGCAAAAGATGGAATAACTAAGAAGCACGCAGTATAATAATAATTACACGCAACAATTAAATAACTGCTCAGCATCTCCACCACAGTCCCAATCTGCTGTGTCCTGTTTTCCTCCCCTCTGCATAACACCCCATGACACATACGAAACACAACGCAGAGTCCGAGGGTGTTAAGAGTATGTTTATTTAAATGTCCTCCTCTCTACTGGCCAACAAAGGGAGCATATGCTGGGTGTAGAATTGTTCCAGGAGGAGGAGATTTCCATGCCATGCAGGGTCTTTGGGGATGGGGATGATGATCCCCTCCTTCGTGGTCCACAGTAGCAGAGACTCCGGTCTGTGATGTGCAGCTGTTATATAATATACAATACATTTTTGAAAAACATTTGATCAAAAAATAAGGATTTGGTCAGGATCTAGAGTCAGTGTGTAGTTTATTAATTAATCAATGCTCTCTACATTAGGAAAACACATACCAGTGTACCAGAGGGAGTCACACACAGCTGTGCCTAGATAACCAAACAAATTAACAGGGATGCAAACTCATCAGGTATGAAAAAGGTGACAAGGATCCGAGCCCCCTGACCCCACAGAATATCGGCTTTAAAATGAGGAATAACAGAGGATTTTAGCAGTCAGAACAACTAAAGCAGCAGTGTTAATATTAACAGAAACGCCATAGAGTCACATCTAATAGAAATATATAAAAAGCATTTATTTTAATTGTGTAGCAGTCAGTTTATAATTTTGGCAGCACTGTTGAGCATTTTGAAAATGTATTTTCATGCCTCTGTGCAAGGCTTAGTCTTTCTATCTTTATAGCCACTGGTGTAAAGTAACTAAGTTCATAAACTCAACAAGTACTATACTTGGGCACAATTTTGAGATACTTGTACTTTACTTAAGTATTTCAATGTTTTGCTACTTTGTACTTCTACTCCACTACAGTTCAGAGGTAAATTGTGTACTTTTACTCCACTACATGTATGTAATACCTTTAGTTACTTTACAGATGTGGATGAATGATGTGAAATATAATCAAGTGTTAAATCAGACTTTAGTTCCACCTGGAGTAAATCCACAAGCTACCCTGCCTGCAGTATACAAAGTCATTCAAACTAGCTGCACCTTTACCAGCTTTGATAACACTTTAATGATCAGTCATTATAAAACATATCATATTATTCTGAAATGGACCAATCTGCAAAATGACTACTTTTACTGTCGCTACTTTCACTATATTTTGATAATAATACTTTTCTAATTTTACTTGAGGAACATTTGGAATGCAGGACTTTTACTGTAACAGAGTATTCCTACACTCTGGTACTTCTACTTTTACTCAAGTACAAGAACTGAGTACTTCTACTTTTAATCAATTACAAGATATATACTTATACCACCTCTGTTTATAGCCTATGAAAAAAACGATTAGAAAACGAAGGCTAAAGCTAACGTTAGCAGATAGTGACAATGTATGCTAGTTGGCTAGCTCAACGATAATATTGCGACGGGAAAAAAAAACTTTTCAGTGCACATCACGCTCTGCCGCTCCGACAGGGAGCTCTACTGTGAACACCTGAACGGCCCGTTCTAACAGCTGTTCACCAGCGGTCCAGTCTGTGCCACAGGGACTCCGGACGCACAGTTAATATTAACGAACGCACCGTAGGTAATGTAGCTGCTGAAGCTAGACCATCATCGCCGAGCAGCAGAGGCTTATTATACATCATGAGCAGAGCCGACAGGCAGGAAGACTCGAGCACACAGCTCGCGCTTCATTATAATATATAAAAAAAAGCTCGCGGCCGCACATTAATCCGGGTCCCAGACCCCCTCCCATACCCCAAAAATATTTTTATTGCAGATCTACAGGAATCACAAAAACGACCTATTTTGGATTCAAAACGGAGAATTTCGCCGAAAGGTGACAAGTTTGCATCCCTGGACAAGATAACCAAATCCTTGAATCTACACACAGCAAATAAACTCAAATGACACAACGAGATGTAAAAAGGAGATCACACATAGTCGATATAGAACTGGCCGCTTCAATCTGAAGAGCAACTCAAACAAAACACGGGAGTGTATCTTGTTCTTGTGAACACTAATGTTATCCACAGCATACACAGACACCACAAAGTTCTTAAGGAGAAAACTAGTTGCTAAAACAAAACACGTTAGTGTACCTTGTTAGCTAGCTGACATTAACCTTAAACATTGCACTCATATTACTCACTGAAACCTTGTAAAGCCGGTCCCGCATGCTGGCTCTTACAGAACCGCTCCCTTTCGTGTATGTACAGCTCTCAACATGCCCAGACTTGTAGTGATTTTTACCTCGTTTTATACTTTTTCGCCTCATTCTGAAAGAAACAGGTGAAATTTACTAACGTGACAGCCATCTTTGTGATGGTGACGCGTATTGTGCGAGACCAGAGACCTGTAGTTCACTGAGCGGTTTCACACAAAAAAAATTGTAACTTCACAGTTTTACGACACATTTTTATTTTTTTGACTTGCAAAATGTTCTTTTAATTTGACAAACATCATATGTGTCATTCGTGGCACAATTCAAACGGGATCGAAAGATGACTTTTCTCTGTCCATTGACGTCAATGTATAATTTTCCGCTTCCGGGGTCCCATGGGTCGGAAGTAGATGGGCGGGACTTCGCCTCTCTATTACCCAAGATCCTCAGCTATGGTTTAAGCTCGCTGATTGGATGATTTAGCCGCAATGCATGTAGGGATATGGTGTTAATTCGATATGAAATCCGAAAAACATTTTATTTTTAAAAGAAAATAATTTATTCCGAGTGTGCTTGCTTTTCTCTTTGAAAGTCATCACATAACGGCATTGTAATACACGGTCCGGCTGCATTAAATATTACATATCTGCCGTAGTTCTTTATTTATAGAGCCCTGATGAGAAGACCTTTGGAAAAACTGGAAGAAATGCCGCCGAAACTGAATACTTGACGTAGATCATAAATATATCAACAATTAAACAACATTCAATTTCTCTTCACACAATACGTCTCCTTGCAGTATCAACACTAATTCGGCTGACTTTTACATTTGATCTAATTCGTAGATAGGTTATATTTACACCATAACGGTGCACAGCTGATATAAAAGGACTTGTAGTTTTTAAAGATATTACTGATTTTCTTTGAATATATGAATGTAAATACTGAGTGTTAGAGCCATTTTCTGTGTTAACAATGAGTGTATTATTTTCTTATTAATTTAGATCTTAATATATTCTTTCCATTTATGTATTAGTAAATGGCTGAACCTGTCTCTGCGGCCCTGCCTGACTCTCACCATACTACTTCCCTGATGGCTCCCACAGGATTGCTGACATCCTCGTGGATTCATCTTCTTATTACAGACACATGCATTTCCAAACATTTGGTCTACCTACGCTGTAAAATGTATTATCTCTTCGATTTACACACGGCATCTATTGCACGTCTGTCCGTCCTGGGAGAGGGATCCCTCCTCTGTTGCTCTCCCTGAGGTTTCTCCCATGTACCCCTTTAAACTGTGGGGCTTCTCTGGAAGTGTTTCCTTGTACGATGTGAGGGTCTAAGGACAGAGGGTCTAAGGACAGAGGGTGTCGTATTGTCATACTGATATTCTGTACATACTGTGAAGTCCACTGAGACAAATGTAACATTTGTGATATTGGGCTATATAAATAAACATTGATTGATTGATTGATTGATTGATTGATTGATAGTACCGAATTAAATATTCGGAGAAAAACTTTGATTTACCGCGAGCCACACCTGTGATATAAGGAAGGGGTGGGACTGAGCGTGAAGAGGAAATTGTCTTTGACCTCACATTACACTGATCATTTTGTTTATTTTGTTTGTTTAAATATATGGAAGTAAATAAATCGACCAAGGAAGGCAAAGAAATCAGCACCTACAGAGCTTTATTTGGATGGTTTTTAACGTGTGAGTCAAGAAGCGGATCCCTGTTGACGTGGCACAGTTTTAGATATCCCACAAGAATGGGCCACGACATAGTCAAAGACTCCGGACCGCTGGAATAACTGATGTTAAAGACGCAACACTGACTGGAATCCCGGCATGAGATTTGTGAATGGAAGAAGGATACTCCGTGGACAGAGCGTAAGGATTGCGCAACGATCAGCTGTTGAGACATGCGGAGGGCCGCGAGTAAAAAAAGGACGGATCAAGAACAGTGAGCAAATGGACTAATATTATGAATGAGATTAACTCTTAAGCCAGAAGAAAGATATTAAAGATGATCGGGATGTGGATATATGTTGGATACCTGCCAAGATAAAAGGAAATGTAATGGAGCAGAGAGAAATGTTTGTGACGACACAATGTTTGGATTAAAGTGCGGATTGAACGATCAGAATAATTGAAAAAGTGTTATCCTAAAGACAAGGAAATGATGTCATGATGGCTAAAGAACCTGATAAAATAGACAATGAGTTAAAAACTCTCAGTGCGAAGCGCAGAGGGAAACTGGGCGCGTGCATGCGCACACTGAATGAACTCAGACCACTGCTTGCTGATAGTGGAAATAGTGAAAGGGTGTTACGAGGTGTGGAACAATTAAAAGTGACTCTGGATGAATTTAAAGATGCTCGTGCTGCTGTCTAAATGCTTTTACCTTCTGAAATAAAGGAAAATTAGACATTGGACTGGTATGAGCCCAACATGGAAACATTTGAGAATTTCCTAAAGGAAGTGGATTCATGGAACACTTTTCCACCAGACCCTCAGATGTTTGTTAATCCTCATGATAGTATCTCCAATGTATCCGATGAGTCTATGATATCAAAATGTTCAAAGCAAACAAGACAATCTGCAACTTCAATAGCCTCAGCTCATCTTAAAGTAGCCACGGAGAAAGCTGCATTACAAGCACGGATGTCCACATTAAAACGGAAACAGGCAATGGAAATGAAGAAAAACAGATTACAAGCTGAATTGGAGAGAATGGAACTGGAGGAGCATATAGCCGAATCTGAAGCCAAATTAAAGGTGTTTGACAGTTTTTATGCGGACCCTGAAAGACATTCTACAGTACAGGAAAGAGATGGAATGAATTAATATTTGACAAGCCACATTACTAAAACATAATTTCACAGCCAACCCAGAGCTCAAATACCTGCACTTGCATTGGACCCCTCTGAACCAGCTCCATTGTTAGGCCCGAGAACATCAGAGCCACCAAGGAGTGAAAGTTCTGAGGAATCAGACTCTAGTACTCAGAAAAGATTTGATAACTGTGATCCAGAGGCAAAATGATATTGAAGACTTACTAATGTTACATCAGAAACAATCCTCACTTCCCTCCAGACAAATACCTGTATTTGATGGTGACCCTTTAAGTTTCCAAACATTCATGCGAGCATTTAAACATGGCATTGAGAATAAAACTAGTTGTGATAATGATATACTTTATTACCTTGAACAATGCACTAGTGGCCAACCTAGGGAACTGGTGAGGAGCTGCTTTCACATGGAAGCAGAGAGAGGTTATGCCGAGGCACGAAGACTTCTGAAAGTTCACTTTGGAGATGGATTGAAAATTGCAAATGCCTATATGGAGAAAGCTCTCAACTGGAGCATGATTAAACCTGATGATGGAAAAGCATTACATGTCTATGCCCTTTACCTGAGAGGATGCTGCAATGCTATGAAGGAACTAAAAAGCATGGAATAACTGGATCTTGTATCTACTTTAAAGCTCATTGTGTCAAAACTGCCATACAAGCTGAAGGAAAAGTGGAGAAATACAGCATTCGAGCTTCTGGAACGAAACCCAAGAAGGGCCACATTCTCGGATCTTGTTGGGTTTATAGAGAGGCAAGCCAGCATTCTGCAAGATCCCCTCTTTGGTGATATTCATGATGTTATGCCATCCCAGAGAGCCATCCCAAAAGCTACTACATCCTACTCCAAACAGCAAATCAACCAACAAGGTAAAAGTACTAGCTTTGCCATGGCAATATAAATGAGGAACTCTAACACTGCAAGTCCAAAAAACTATCAACGACCTGAAAGCCTGGTTACAAATAGGTGGGATGGTAATTGTTGCATTTGCAAGAAAGGCAAGCACTCGCTGAATGAATGTGAAATGTTAAAGCTAGGGTTGGGTACCGAGAACCGGTTCCTGCATAAATAAAATAGTAAAATAAGGTATGAATGAACAACACAAATAAAATACGTTACATGTATTTGTTATTGGCTATGGTAGGTTATTGATTATGTTCAAATACTTATTTAATTATTCAAATGTAAACCGATCTTTTTCATATGGGTGTTTAGAGTTGTACCCCCTAGATCTAGTCTCTAGTAATTCTGCTTAAAGTGCACCAGATTGAAGCATTTTACTTTAAAATGTTCAAACATTTCTTCCCGGTGTGCCTGAGAAGGCAGATACTGTATGCTTGTTTTTCTCAACAATAACTGTTTTTAAATGGGAGGGGGGGGTTCCTTTAAAAGTTGGACTGTTGCACTGTTGTAGCTTCAGTGGTTCTCAGGTTACAGTTACATAGCAGTGAATATAAACAGACTGATTAATGTGAATATTACTGTAAACTAACCTGTGTAAAAGTTTCTTGAATAAATGTATTTTTTTGGTTGAAGAAGCATGTATCATTTTTTTAACCTGCCCCTCAAAGAATCGGAATTGAGTACCGTTAAGAACCGGAATCAAAAAGTAGAATCGGAATCAGAATCGTGTAAATTCAAACGATACCCAACCCTAGTTAAAGCTGCAACCACGTGATGTAAAGGTGCAACTATTGAAGGAAAAAGGCATAGGCTTTGGTTGTCTAACCAGGGGACACATGAGCAAAGCTTGTAGGAAAAGAAGTCCATGCCTACACTGCCAAGGAAGGCACCCTAGCATTCTAGACATCGATAAACCAACAGAGAATGAAAACGACCACATGACTAATTGGACTAAACGATCAGTCAGTGGAACTCCTGTCGTTCTGGATAAAGAAGAGGACATCGGGGCTGGAAAAGATGGCAAACTGTCAATAGTACCAGTTCAAATAAAAGTTTCCAAAGGCAGCAAAACTATACAAACATATGTCTTTCTTGATCCTGGCAGCACATCAACCTTTTGCACAGAAAATCTGATACGACGGCTGAATACAACAGGACGGAAGACTACAGTTTTCCTGCAGACAATGGGTCAAAAGAAACCAGTGGATAGTTATGAAATAACTGGACTACAAGTGGGTGATTTGGATGGGAATAACTTTATTGATCTGCAGAAGACATACACACAAACAAAGATACCAGTGACAAAGAGGAACCTTTTCTCTCAAAAGGATCTCAACAGGTGGCATTACTTGAAGGAAATACAACTACAAGAAATTGATGCGGACGTGGAACTCTTAATCGGAGTAGATGTCCCAAAGGCAATGGAGCCCTGGCAAATCATAAATAGCCAAGGTAATGGTCCTTATGCTGTAAGAACGCTCTTAGGATGGGTCGTCAATTGACCGCTTAGTTCAACTACAGCTGTGGACACATTTGGAAGACCAGTGGCATCAGTAAACCGCATCTCAATTGAACAACTGGAAAAGCCTCTTGTAAATCAGTATCATCATGATTTCCCAGAGAGAGAATATGAGGGAAAACTTCAAATGTCAGCTGAAGAAAGTACATTCATGCAGCTGGTATCAAGTGCAGCTACACTGAAGGATAATCACTATTATTAAACATTGAAGCCTTCCTAAAGTCGAAAAGATGGCTACATGGACTCGAATTCCTGCAAGAGGAGGAGTCTCAGTGGCCAGGGAACCCAGACAAAATGTCACAAAGCTCTCTTTCTCCAGATGATTCTGAAGTGAAAAGGAATGTCACTGTAAATGTGATGAGTATTGAGGGGAAAAGTCCCAAAAGTGAACTAATTGAGCACGACTCAGATTGGAACAGCCTGAAAAAAGCTGTAGCTTGGATCCTGAAATGGAAAAGATTGCTCTTGGAGATCACTCAAAGAAGGAAAGTGACAAACCCTGGATTGCTGCTGAGTAATGAATCTCATCTATGAACTCTGACAAGAAGAAAATGAATATATTTGTTTTGAATATTGGCTCTATTTATTATTTGTTGTAATTGCTATATTTTATGCAATTAGGGGCTGGATTTTCTGTGTTGACAATGAGTGTATTATTTTCTTATTAATTTAGATCTTAATATATTCTTTCCATTTATGTATTAGTACTGAATTAAATATTCAGAGAAAAACTTTGATTTACCGCGAGCCACACCTGTGATATAAGGAAGGGGCGGGACTGAGCGTGAAGAGGAAATTGTCTCCAGCAATGAACGGGGATTCGGAACAGTCTTTGAGCTCCCGTTACACTGATCATTTTGTTTATTTTATTTGTTTAAATATATGGAAGTAAATAAATTGGCCAAGGCAAAGAAATCAGCACCTACAGAGCTTTATTTGGATGGTTTTTAACGTGTGATTCAAGAAGCGGATCCCTGTTGACGTGGCACAGTTTTAGATATCCCACAAGAATGGGCCACAAAATAGTATGGCAATATCCTGTAAAATTATGTGAAAACATGAATAAAACTACACATCTTCAGATGTTGTACATACATAAGTGTCCTAAACTAATAACAAAAAGTTATTATGGCTGTGTGTACCTTGTGTGCACCACCTAGTGGTTAAAGCACGTTATTGAATTATTATTTTTATGTGTTATATTTGATTAAAAAAATATTAAGAGTACATACTTTCATAGTGGGAAAGTAGAAGGTCTGTGATAGAAATATAGAATATAAAAAAATCAAGAAGATACTATAAGTGATCTCTACAATAAAACAGTTTAGTGCTGGATGTACAAAGATATTAATAGGAGGATGTGCAAAACAGAAAAACGAATTAACCTTTATTTAAACATTAAATAATACTTTAGATTAAGGTCTTCTTTTAAATAAGAAAAACACTTTGGGGGTATCTATCTACAGATAAATATTAAGCCTGACAAAGTACTTAACGTCTAATATATTGCTTTCCTGCAATGTTAACTATGTTGAAGCACTTATTTTAACTGATATTATACATATGAATTATACTCTTATGTATGTAGATAGAATAAGAAATGTGCAGAATATGACAGTTTAATGGTGGAGGTACAAACACATATTGATAGATGTCTTGTAATGCGCTGCTGAGGAACCTGTGACCCAAGATTTTCATTCATTGCATACACCGTCCGTCGTGTATATGATATGTCAATAAACCTTTGAAAATCTTGAAATCTTGAAAGGGATGTGCAAAATAGCCGTTATACAGTCTTTAATGAACTATTAGTAGAGAATAACAAGTAATGAATATACTTTATTACTCGTTTCCATTCATGTCAATTGCAGATAAATGTTTAGTCTTCTCAAGCACCAACTATCAAATATCTCTCCTGATTGTTGGCACTTGAAAATCACCTTCCCTGAATTTTACTCAGGTGTAACTAAAGTCTGATTTAAGGGTTGTTTATATTTCACATCATTAATCAGAATCTGCAAAGTAACTCAAATAAATCTAGTTGAGTAAAGATACCAGGTTAACCTCTGAATTGTAGTGGAGTAGAATTACAAAGTAACAATGAGCTGTCACGTGGGTATATATTAATGCTGCACATTATGGACACAAGCGATTTTCACCCATTTAGTAATTACATGTTTTACATTTGATAACACCAATGAGTTTAATACTGGCAACTTCTAATTGTGGGAAAAATGAAAACGTTCAGTAGAGACGTCCCATAGAACATTTTGCGAAACAGAATAGCCAGCATGTGTAGTTCTGGGGGGGCGCGTTCGAATCCAGTTTTGGATAGTCTGGCGTGGTTTCGTTCCATTTGAAACAGCTGTTTGACGCTTGGCGTAACCTTGGCGCACTGCCACTCCAACATCCGATCCCAGCGCTTGAAGATTAATCACGGGGACAGTAGCCCTAAACGATAGCTGGGGAGTATGGGTAGTGTAGTGTCTTCGGCCATCCTAAACTCAGAAATGTTTTTTGGATTTCATATCGCATTAACACCTTATCCCTACATGCATTGCGGCTAAAACATCCAATCATGAGCTTAAACCAAAGCTGAGGATCTTGGGTAATCAGTTCAGTGGCTGTGTATCGCAATGATGCTCGAAATGTCCCTTATAGGCCTACGTCTGTTTCCGGTTATTTTTATTTTGAAATTCAGTTCCTGACGGGCGCCAAAAAAGCCAGAGATTATGGAATCAAACAAATGAATAAAACAAGGATGATTGTGTGTTATTGGTGAGTAAATAACAGTGTGTTATTTAAAAAAGAATAACAAATTAGAAGGAAAAAAATATTTAAAAAAATACATTTTTTCAGTATTGTGAGGCTCTGAGCCCCATTTATTTTCCTCACAGACGACAAAAAAAGTCAGACATTACACTATTTAAAATAAAAACAATAATCGTGGCTTGATATTGAGTAAGAACATGTTTTTATGAACCCCACAGCTTCCGGTCTTCCAAGACCCGAACGGACAAAAAGACGTGCTGCAGGCACGAAACATACTACCAATAGAAATACATTGCTTTTAAAATCGTTCTGTGTGACACGGAAAAAAAGGGGTAAATCGTGTTGGTGAACACAAATCAATAGATTAAATGTCGTGACTATAACACGAAATGCCGTGAGACTGGGTTGAAATATCCCAAATTCCCCTTTAGTGAATGTGTGTCAGTATGAATTGACGCTGTTTGGCATCACAACGCTGTTGTGAAAGTTTCTCTGGTATAAAATGGGTGATGTTACCATAGCAACCGAAGCTAAACTGACTATAACTTGACTACTTGTTGAATACCTATTGTGGCATAAGCCGTTTTCTACAGGCACATTTTACCGGCGTATTTTTAATTATGATTCTACTTGATGACAACCTGTGCAGCCCATGTATTGATTCCATCCGATAGCTGCTATAATACAAAACAAAACGTCTGCCTGCTCTCCACAGTGATCAATAGCAGCGAACGGATGGTCAAAGTAAGGTGGTACAATACTGCTTTACTTCTTTATTATATTGAATTGGTCAACATGTACACTACATTGCTGGAGTTGGACCTCTTTAGATTTCTTTACCTTCTCCATGCACCTTGGAAGTATAAGTTGTGCCAGAAAGTTCCATTGTTCTTGTTGGCCAGAAACCATTCCTTATGACAGGGTGTGGTTCAAATAACCATTTGCATTTGTGTAGTCACGAACAGGCCTGTACATGTTTACTGTCACACCCTCTGTTCTGTCAAGTTCCCCTCTGCTACATTTCACCAACTGTTACATTCAGTAACTTCCAAAAGCTTTTGATAGAGAACTCATATTCAAGCAGGCATTTCTGATATTATATATAAATGCTTACAACATTAGCTGAAACATTTAATTATAATACTACATTGTTGATTCAGAAGAACTTATCGTGTACATTTTACAAACAAAAAGCCCTCTCGCAAAACTTTCATTTTGTGCAGCCAGTGATTTTTCTCACCTTTTGAGGTCCTTGTAACGGCTCATCCGACCAGATTCTGGCTGCTGGCCTTCTTTCCTGGAACATACAAGGTTTAATTCTGAACAGAAATGTAACAGCACTTATTTTTCCTGGCAATAACAGTGAAATGAATACTGCACTGCGAACTAAAAGTCCTACCTCTTGCGCTGTCTTCACCTGAGTAATCGACAACTCCTTTGCCTGAATGTTCAGCCCTTCCATGTCACATAACATCCTGTGAAAGTAGGTTTCAAGTTCAGACAAGAACAAACTTGCCTACGCCTTCTTCTGTCCTTTATTTTATAGAATAGAAAGATTCATCAGGCATAGAAAGCATTACTCGATTATGACTGCCACAAATACTGATGAAATCAAACTCATCAAATAAATAGAACAATGCAAACTGAAGTGTCCGGTAAGCATCAGGAATTACTTCAAAGCAGTTCTTTGAAGTCAAGTAGAAAGTCAGGGCTCTCACTGAAACTTGGCTGAGACCCAAATAATATGTCAGCATAAATGAAGCCACTCCTCCCCGTTCTTATCAAGTTTAGTCCTTAAAACTGAAAAGTGATACGTAATTATTGAAGCTGACTTTAATATTCATGTTGACGATGATATCAATAGCCTTTATCCCCCCACACTTTGAAGGCCGGTCTGTGAAAATATTGTGGGTCCAGGCAGGAAATGAACAAAAATATTTTTTAAAAAGTCACACTTGACTCTACGTTGCTGATGTTTTATCAAGTCTGTAAAAAATATTTTTTGTGACATAGTTCTACAGTATAACAGAGTAATACTAATGTATTAAAAACCCAGCAGAGCCTGGTTTTAACCAACACTCACCCTGTTGCTCCTGCTCTGTCGAAGTGTAAAATGGAGTCTGGTTTCATCACTTTCACTTCAACTTCGCGTTGTTGGAGGAGCTCAGGTCAGAAGAATTTCATTGCCATTTCTACACTGTAGCTTTGAGCATATCACAATACAACCTTTGAGTTTGAACGTCTGCACAGCCTTCTCTTGATAACTGGACTCAAACTCACACTGTACATTTCACATTTATATTCCATCTAATATTTAATCATCTGTTCCTGGCTAAATTAAAAGTATATATATAGTCTTTTAATTTCTCTAATGTTCAATGCCTGGTCTTTTCATGCTGCTGCAACGCAAACATTCCCACATTGGGATCAATAAAGCACTTCTGATCTTATCGTATCTTAAAATATACCACCTTGTAGTCTGACATATATTCAGTGTTCCAAGTCTTTTAGTTTTTAGGTTTTTTAGGTTATTTTGTATTTAAATGTATATTTTTGACCTCTTTTTATATAAACATAAACAACTTGTGGTCTGAAGTTGTTTATGTTTGCACTACAATACACCAGAGCTAATCCCTCTATGTGTGCCTGGTGATAAAGTTGATTCTGAATTTAGGAAGTTAATGTGTGTTAAAATGTGCAGCAGCTCATGAATGATTTTGCTTTTGACTTCCTCTCATCTGAACATGTCTCCTTCTCCTCTCTCCTCAGGTCCTTGGATGTATAACGAGATGACGATGAGCTCTTCTGATTCCCCACTTTAAATATGTCTATATATTGTTGATCAAATCCATGCTTTCCTGTTGTGTACAAAATGGTGGACCTAATAATAAAGAAACCGATCATTTAAGAACGTGTGTTGTTCTTTTAGTTTTGTATATAAATGCATCGTATTTTCCAAGTTGATCAAATAAACTCATGCAAGATTAAAACATTGTTTATCTATCTTGGTCAAAGTGTTGATGAACCAGTTTGTACCTTTTGGTTTGATGAGCTTCAGGTCACCAGGACTTGCTTTGTTTCTATTTATGTACTTGGGTATATTTCTACGCTGAAGGATTTTAATTCTGCTCTCTACAATATACACTGTAATTAAAAAAGTATTTCCTTATCCATAATTACTCGTGACATATTGCATAGTTATGATACCCCTGTTCTTTGGACACAATATACATAAGAAACAAGACTTTAAATCCATATTTATTCTACAAGAACTGCAGTGATTGCATATTTGAGTTTGGTTGTATTTGTTAACACAACTAAAGTACAGATTTTAATTATTGTTATAGATTCACATATACACAAACCAAGTATAAAGTCCAGTTGTTGTTCTAATCAGTATTTACATATAAGTGCTTTGTTATTGTTTAACCTTTTATACACTGCAATAAAACAACACAATGATTTGCTTCTGAATATGAAATAGAAACCTTGCAGACAGGTGTTTGCCCCTCTTTGCTCTTCTCTTCACCACCAGATGGCGACAGGAGCCTGGATATCTTTTTCTTTCTCATAAGCAATAAGTAGTACTGTATTAATGAACATTTTTATTTTTGTAGAAATACTGCAGGCTAACACACAAAAAACAAGATACTTTTCTTAATGATTGTGAGTCTTAGCTTCTAATTATGAAGTATTTCTAAATAAAACTTCTAATATAGCATTTTTTTCCATTTATCAACTTAACTTTCTCCTTGTTTTGGAGATGCTAAGTTAACATGGTTTTGTTTCTCATTGTAATGACTACAGAGATGGGAAAAGTACTCAGATCTTTTACTTCAGTAGAAGTACTCCGATCCTTTACTTGAGTAAAAGCAGAAGTACTCAGGTACTAGAGGAAAATAAGTACCAGAGTGTAGGAATACTCTGTTACAGTAATTCAAAATGTTACATTAGCACTAGTGTATGGTATTCCACGTTGTCCCTTCGTTGTAACAGGATCTGATCTGATTTGCTATCAAAGGTTTTTGTCAGTGTCTGACCCATCCATCAAAATAAGATCTACACATGCATTTGTGTTTATAGTTATCTTACAGTTATCTCCAGCCTTCAGGAGTACTCTGGTCCAGTGGAGGCAACCCTACAGCCTAGCAGTTGGGACCACAAGAAACAGCTCCATGAGTACTACATTGGGTTGGATGGTGAGCTCCTTCCCTGCAGGGCCAAGTCTTCCCTGTCAGTTGTGATGGACTTTTTAAAGCACACTATGTGTTTGGGATCTCCTATGACCAGGCCTTAAACGGCATGCACACATGTTTGCAGACCACCATCTACAACATTGATGTAAACTGGTTGCCATGTACACTTTTAGTTGTTGATCATCCTGTGTGGTGATTGTTACTCTTTCAAAACACAATTGTTGTCAGTTTCCTTTGCACATTAGCAGAAGTGGGATGGAGGCTTTGGCACAGTGGACTATAGTGCAGGGTGACACAGGTTCAAACCCCACTGAAGTCAGCATGTCGTTGGGTCCCTGAGACACTTCAATCCTGTGGGGATTGCCCATAGTATTGAGTATGTACATCGCTTTGGATGAAAGCGTCTAACATGTAATGTAATGTACTAATGGTATTCCACACATGTGATTTAAAAAGTCCATTTGTTGTCACAGGATTTTGAAACGATGACCTCTAAAGTGTTTCCCCAGGCTAAAGAGGCCTAATGAGCAAATGTACAAATGCTCACCTGACCAATGTATTTTGTGGGTTGTTTGATGTTGCTACTGATTAGATGTTATATTTAAAACACATCAAAATCAAATGTTTGAAAATAAACAAATGTTTTCAAGAATCTGATGTGTACTTTATTTCCTGAAGTGTTAATGATTCACCCCAAAATTGTTTGTTTGGTGTACATCAGCTAAACAGCACTGAAACAGTGTGAAAAATGACCATGGAGTAAATGTTCTCTCTCAAAGTGTTGAATAATCAGCTCTGCACAGTGACACTGAAACACTGACTAAGAGTACACTTTAACTCTCTGAGGGTTCTAGGTTTAGACTGCACGTGTTGGAAAGCACTCAAACAGTGTCAACAAAGTACCAGTTATAGTGTATATGTTGACTCCCAAAGTGTTCAAATCTAACTCTTTATTTGGAGTTTATATTTTACTCTTTTGACAGTGTTCAGAGAACCCCAAACTCTTGGACCTATATACACCCTGACCCTGGTGTTAAATGTACTATAGAGGACAATATACACTGTGATTTTTGCAGTGTAAATAAATGTACATTTCAAGTTTAAATGCATTTTTATTGAATGTGAGTTTTACAAGTGATTTTCATTTAGGAGCAGTTGGGTTAAACACGATCACAAAGGGGTTAATACACGGAGAAATGTAGGAGAATTATAACAGATGAGTGAGGGGGTTCTTATAGAATGGAAACCAGCTCAAGGGGTACACAAGACAAAAAAGGTTGGGAACTGTTGGAGTAAATGTATCATTAAGTCTAATTGAATTACAATTATATGCATTCTTTCTTGGGTTTTTACCCAGTTTCAGTTTGATGTAAGCTACGGCTATCACTCCCAAGCTTCTTCCCACCTTCAATACAGACTGGCTTCCTTTTGTTATCATTCAACAGTGACCATTGTCAGGAAAAAAAACGCAAAAAAGTCTGACTGTTTCCAAAGATTTGAGGGACAGAAATTGAAGGAAACAAACCAAATGCAGGATTACGGGGCTGGATGCGCTGCTATTTGTTGAGATGGTGAACAATATTCCCTCATGGACCTGGAAGATAAACAGGGAAAATACTCTTGTTATACAACCAACATCACTTTAAACAGAGATCTCTTAGAAAAATACTAATAAAGATACACAAAAGTTCAGTGTGATGTTCACAGAGATATTTATATTCCTCAACTTTCCCAGTGGTGGGATTATTTATTTAAAATATATAATATGTAACATTTCCTTATTCAAATGCCTCAAACGATTATCCTATGGTATTTACACATTATTTTTGAGTTGTGTACATCCAATACCTGTTCTTTCACACAAGTGAAAAGCTAGCATTAGGCTATAAAGGAACTACATCACAGTCACATGATTTAACATCACAGCCAATGAGGAGATGAGTTTCTCCGTGATCAGCGTGATGACGTTATTATGAATTTAGCCACTCGTTAGAACCGCCTGTTTAAAGACACTCTTTGAGCTATATATTGCTTTACTTTATTTAATAGTTAAACATGTATTTCTTGCTGTTTTTGTGTATTATTTAGTGACGTTATTGAAGTGAGTTAAAGTAGTTTTTATGAATTTATTTTGAAGGCATGTTTGGGCACTGGGTGATTAGAGCACCTGGTGTAATTGTATATATTGGAGACAGAGCACTAGGCACATGTTTTTTAACCAGGGTGATACAAGGAAAACCATAAAAAAGGGCTGAAGGAAAGGAATCGATATGAAAGCTGTTCGTTGTGCTTTTGTATATGATATTGGACCATAGAAATAAATGCACAAACGGAGATTCTTGTCTGGACTTGGATCATTGCCGTTCGTAAGATTCCTCATCTGTTTTATTTCTATATGATTTCTGCCGCTACAGTCTCAAAATTCAGAAGTGTGGTATTTATTGGATATAAGTATGTCTAACGTTAACATTTCTTAAAATGTTGTTAATCACATTATTTCAGGCGTCAAACCAAATACACATTTGACTTTAAAGTGCTCCTATCATGCTATATCTATAGGCTTATATGGGTCTCAGATATATCAACCCAGTCTCACATCTAAACGTGTAATAACTACGTTGGTCCACAACTTGGGACGTAGTATTTATACAAAAACGGCTCTGAAATTGTAAGATCCATACGTTTATTTTCACCATTCATTCCAATGGCTGGCGTCTATGTCACGTGATCTTCAAATTTCTCCCTGTAGAAAAAAAAAACATGGCCGACATTCGTTTTATTCTCGGTGGAAAATGCCTTTTTTAAAGTTGGTTTGGCCATTAAAATGCGTTTTGATGTAATTTGATGCGAGAAATATGAGTTGTTATTTCAGATTATGTGTGCAGTGGATGTACATGATCTTTAGTTTGCTAGTTATTACGAAGATTACTTCAGGAAATTGTGTCCATTCAACGTTTTCATTGTTACCAAGGTGGTTGCTAGGGACGCTGCTATCGATATTATTTCTGTTATGTTGTGTAACTGTTTAATGGTGTTATCTTTATTGCTTCCCCCTTCCCCGTCATTTTATAGTGTTGGTCCACAGCGCAAACGTATTAGTTTTTACAAAATCCGAATCTAAAGATACGTTATTTTCCACTGTGCAATTCTCCAGCCCAGTCTCACATCTCACATCACATCGTCATAAACAAATACCGGAAACAGACCGAAAACATTTTTTAAAAATAAAATAATACTTTATTCCGAGTGTGCTTGCTTTTCTCTTTGAGAGTCATCACATAACGGCATTGTAATACACGGTTCGGCTGCATTAAATATTACATATCTGCCGTAGTTCTCTATTTATAGAGCCCTGATGAGAAGACTTCTAGACAAGCAGGAAGAACTTCCGCCAAAACTGAAAACGTGACGTGGATCATAAATATATCAGCAATTAAACAACATCTTACATTTCTTTTCACACAATACGTCTCTTTGCAGTATCAACACTAATTCGGCTGACTTTTATATTTGATCCAATTGGTAGATAGGCTGTATTTACACCATAACGGTGCACAGCTGATATAAAGGGACACCTAGTGGTTAAAGCATGTTATTGAATTTCATTATTTTTATTATTAGATATTAATAGCCAGCATGTGTAGTTCTGGGGACGGGGTGGGGGAGGGGGGGGACGGGGTGGACCCGTTCAAATCCAGTTTTGGACAGTCTGCCGTGGTTCCATCCCATTTCAAGTGCTGTTCGACGCTCGGCGTAACCCTCGGAGCATACTCTCCAATCACAGAGCTTGAGGACTATCACGGGGTTTGTCAAGCGAAGCGGAGAGAATACTTACATGCGGGTGTAATATTCTCTAAAGCAAATGAGCTGCTCCGACCCTCGGTCCTGACGGATTCCAACTTGTGTTTATTAATCAAACAAATAAATAAACACAAGGATAATTATGTGTTGTTGTTGAGTAAATGGAGAATTGCACAGGGGAAAATAACGTATCTATGCCACAATTTTAGATGCGGATTTTGTTAAACTAATGCGTTTGCGCTGTGGACCAACACTATACATTGACGGGGAAGGGGGTAGCAATAAAGATAACACCATTAAACAGTTACACAACATAACAGAAATAATATCGATAGCAGCGTCCCTAGCAACCACCTTGGTAACAATGAAAACGTTGAATGGACACAATTTCCTGAAGTAATCTTCGTAATAACTAGCAAACTAAACATCATGTACATCCACTGCACACATAATCTGAAATAACAACTCATATTTCTCGCATCAAATGACATCAAAACGCAATTTAATGGCCAAACTAACTTTAAAATAGGCATTTTCCACTGAGAATAAAACGAATGTCGGCCATTTTTTTTTTTTCTGCAGGGAGAAATTTGAAGATCATGTGACATAGACGCAAGCCATTGGAATGAATGGTGAAAAAAAACGTAGGGATCTTACCATTTCAGATGCGTTTTTGTAGAAATACTACGTCCCAAATTGTGGACCAACGTAGTTATTACACTTTTTTTTGTGAGACTGGGTTGATATATACAAATATATCACTTGTATAACACTCTGCCCCTCCATGTGAGACACTAGGGGTTTTTAAATCTACACTAAAGACACACTTCTTCTCTCTAGCCTTCTAGTCAGAGCACACTTCTTCTCTCTAGCCTTCTAGTCAGAGCACACTTCTTCTCTCTAGCCTTCTAGTCAGAGCGCACTTCTTCTCTCTAGCCTTCTAGTCAGAGCGCACTTCTTCTCTCTAGCCTTCTAGTCAGAGCGCACTTCTTCTCTCTAGCCTTCTAGTCAGAGCACACTTCTTCTCTCTAGCCTTCTAGTCAGAGCGCACTTCTTCTCTCTAGCCTTCTAGTCAGAGCGCACTTCTTCTCTCTAGCCTTCTAGTCAGAGCGCACTTCTTCTCTCTAGCCTTCTAGTCAGAGCGCACTTCTTCTCTCTAGCCTTCTAGTCAGAGCGCACTTCTTCTCTCTAGCCTTCTAGTCAGAGCACACTTCTTCTCTCTAGCCTTCTAGTCAGAGCACACTTCTTCTCTCTAGCCTTCTAGTCAGAGCGCACTTCTTCTCTCTGGCCTTCTAGTCAGAGCGCACTTCTTCTCTCTAGCCTTCTAGTCAGAGCGCACTTCTTCTCTCTAGCCTTCTAGTCAGAGCGCACTTCTTCTCTCTGGCCTTCTAGTCAGAGCGCAGCATGACACCTGACTATTCCCTGGGTTTTTGTTTTTTACATTTCTGTTGTCAATAATTGTCTTTTATTGTGATTGTAGTAATGTGTTTTTATTACATGCAGAGCACTTTGGCTCGACCAAAATCGCTTTTAAATGTGCTATATAAATAAAACTTGATTTTATTTTTGATTTGATATAAAACATGTCTGTCATGGTGGAACACAAATAGGAATGTATTAGCAGTTAGAAGGCAGCTTTTATTTTGAAATGTACTTTGAAAGAGATGGCACTTCCTTTGGGGCTATGACTACTTCCTTAAGTTCCATGAAGTCCTTTTACACATGAGAGGCTTCTCAATTCTTACATTCCCCCTCCTCGACTCCCCTCCTCGACTCCTATCCTCAAGACTTAGTACCGCCCACAGGAGATGCGAGCGGAGGACTGAGGAGGGGAACCGAGGAGATCTAAACGTGTAACCTGAGAACCACTGAAGCTACAACAGTGCAACAGTCCAACTTTTAAAGGAACCCCCCCCCCCCCCCCCCATTTAAAAACAGTTATTGTTGAGAAAAACAAGCATACAGTATATGCCTTCTCAGGCATACCGGGAAGAGATGTTTGAACATTTTTAAATAAAATGCTTCAATCTGGTGCACTTTAAGCAGAATCACTAGAGACTAGATCTAGGGCAGTGGTTCCCAACCCAAGATCGCATCACATTTAGACTTTTATTTTATTTAAATTTGTTTTTTACATATAATTGTAAAGTAATACATGATTGTCACTAAAAGCCTTGTCTCTACATTACAATAAAACATAAAAAATAATTGACTAATTCATTTGAATACAAATTCAAGTTAGTATTAAAGGCATAAAAAGACAGAAATTTATAATTCTTTCTATAGAAATGTTTCTTCTGCCCGCAAAGTGTCCAAACCGGGCTTTTCTGGATAAGCGCCTTTTTAAAACATAGTCATTGTCCATGCCGGTTTCAGTTGGATTATTTGTCACAGTTGCTCCGATCAGATCGGTCTCCTCCATTTTGTAGATTATTTACGAATTTTGAATCCACATAAACACATCGGCAAAACCCAGCTTACTTTGAGCATGTGTTTTAAACAGTTTAATCCCTTTGTGAATTGGTTCTACTTGTGGCATCCTTTAAGTTCTTCATACAGCGGGAATCCAAATAAATTAATCCTGAGTCCAATAACCATCAAAGTCACTCCAATAGTGCTCCTTAGTTACGCTTTCATCCTCCTTTAACTTTAATTACCGCTGTTGCACGTCTAAATGATGCCGTTGGAATCGAAATGTTGGAAGGTTCTCGGTGCCCAACCCTACTCATATCCCTCTATTCCAGCCCTGTTAGAGAAACAAGGATTTTGGGTCCTTAGCTTTAAAAAAAAAAAAAAAAAAAAGAGGAGGCGGAGCTAATGCTTGATCAGAATTTTACCGGAGATAAAGTAAAATTCTGCCGTGATAAAACACCATCCTGTTCTAAACCACATCAAGGATTATTTCTGAAACACTATGGAGCTCAAATGCTTTTTCTATCTCAGGTTTATCACAAGGTGAGTTCCTTTTTTTATTTCCTGCTTTTTAAACACATGTGCTCTCCAGTACAGGTTAGCTCTGAGTGTTAGCGATGCTTGCTAATGTAAACAAAGACCATATTACGTCCAAAACACGTCAGGCATTGTTTCTGATAGCAACTTTCTGTGGGTCCACCATCCGAAATTACGTAATATCGGCAGCAAATCTGTATCAGCTCGTTGTACCCCCGTTTTTTAAAGAGTTGGGTACGGAAGAAAAGAGAAAGGGTTTTATTTGCTGATACTTTGTGAGTCTCCTGGCACACTGGGGACACATATTTATGTGTAAAAGACATAAAAAAGTGCATTTTGCACTATAGGTCCCCTTTAAGACAAAGAAACAGGAAGTGCAGAAATGCTGAGTCATTTCAGGGTTTTAGGATTTGTTCCTGTGGTCGCTCGCTGACATCAGTTTGTGCCATCATTCGATTCAATCACTATATTTAATTTGACTTTTCAAGGGTTGTTTGTGGGACAGTATCAGACCTAAACGCAGTTCTTGAGCAAAACGTTTAAATCTGTTAAACTGTCACTGGAGACAAAAAATGTAAGTTTTATCGGTTTATTTTAACAATGTGATTCCTTCAGGTATTATTGCAGATCTGCTGTAAGCTAGCTAGCTAACCTTGTCCTTCAGCTATACTGACAAAACAACTTTATAATGTTGACAAACTGTCATTATACTGTTATATATCTTTATAATATCGACACTTTTTAGTGTCTGCGTTTCAGTTTGGTTTTAAGCTTCTTGCAGCATTTTCTTTTTACAGCGTTTCGTTAATGTAGGGCTTTTAGTGAACGCTGCGCATGCTTCCTCAAGTATATTTTCTAAATGTTGGTGAAGATGTTTCTTCATTTGCATGTGTTTTGGCAAATTTGTGTTTTTATATTGCATTGTATTTGAAGCTTCAGCGCCTTTCTCCTAATGTAAGTGTTTTTGGGCCGTTGTAGCAGGTTAGCCCCTGTTAGCCATAAACGTGAGGCACAGATTTCATCAAGTGGTACATCAATATATTACCTGAGATTTGATTACATGTAAGATAGTTTGATGAATGGAGGGTATGGGTTCAGTACTCACAGTTCTTCTGTATCTTGGCTCTGATTGTCTCTCCATTGATCCTGCAGGGATGAACACAATCCAACCGTTTTAGATCAAGTTAAAATAATAGTTAGTTCTTTGAGTTAGTCAGCTTCAGAGTCCTGACTGATCCAATGCTTTAAATCACATCATATCTTCTCTGCAAACACTACGACTGACTGCCCACAGCTCTCAGCTGCATTAGAGAATTCACTAGGCATTAGTCCAGGAACACAGAAAAACAAACAGACTTCCTTTTAATTGTAACATCCCATTCGTCTGTTAATGAGTTGCTCCTGACTGAGATGTGGCGTTGCATTGTCAGCTTGTATTATATTGCTTGATAATAATGAAAGTAAAGAAACATAAGATGAACAAAAGGAGAAACTGCAGAAAAATGGTAACATCCATGATGTGTTGTGCTAAGCTAGGCTACGCCTGGAAGGTGGAACTGGAGAGATTCCCCAGTGAGAGCAACACCTCCACCTCCACCTCCCTGTGTTTAATACAATCCTGCTGAACCAGCAGAGAGTCGACCCCTTACTGACCCGAGAGTCTCCAATCTGCTGTCTGGACTCTCCAGAAGATCTCTCAGCAGCTCCACTCCTGAATCTTGCAGATCGTTCTCACTCAGGGCCAGAGCTCTCAGATGGGAGGGGTTGGACTTCAGAGCTGAGATCAGAGCAGAACAGCTGGTCTCTGACAAACTGCAGTGCTCCAGACTGAATCAAGAAAACATGATGTAAGTTTAGAAAAACTAAGTTTCAGTTTAAAATATTCAAGGTTCAATAATCTGGTTATCGCTGGAGAAGTAGAGAATGTAGGAGTTTATAAAGTGGACATCCTGACAGGTTAAAAACTGTAAGATACAGAAAGTGAAAAGAGCTCTCATTAATATGAAAGACAACGTGCTTCACCTTCAATAAGAAGTGGAGACTTCACATCTGAACCTCTGCTCCATCTACACTAACTCATGATGTGCAGCCAGACTAATAACAACCCACTGAAACTGATTCAACTCAAGATCACACAGTTTACAAATATAACAAATGTGTCGGGATGAATTTAGAAGAAATGTGATAAAAAATAAATAGAGAATATTTATTTCAGAAATAGTGGAGCCATACATCCAAAGCATCTGCAGTTTAAACTACTCAGTCAGTATGAGCATCATGTAGCTTCATACACATGTGAGAAACAGATAAAACTGAACATATCTTTTAGTGTTTGATAGTTTTAATATAAATATTTAATTACGACGCCAACATTTGAGAAATGACGAACGGCTCATTTCGGACGACTCGCGCGTGTCTGCTTGACGCCGGGTCATCCGGCAACCCTCCCCTACAGGCGCTCGGACGCGAAGGCCCACCCACAACTGCGTGCACGTCTGTGACCGCAGTTTTAATTCTTATTGTAATATTTACATTCAAAGCTGAACATTGCTCTGCCACTGTCAGGGAAAGAAACCACTGAAGAAGAAACAGACTTCAGCATCAAGATGCTCAGAGAGGATCAGGATCATATCAGCCTGATGTCTGCAGCTCAGAGTCAACACAACTCTCACATATTCATCTCAGCACAGAAGTTAAAGATGGAGAACTGACCTGAGACCCTCCAGTCTGCAGCCTGGCCTCTCCAGAAGATCTCTCAGCAGCTCCACTCCTGAATCCTGCAGATCGTTCTTACTCAGGTCCAGAAGTCTCAGATGGGAGGGGTTGGACTTCAGAGCTGAGATCAGAGCAGAACAGCTGATCTCTGACAAACTGCAGCCTCTCAGTCTGAATGAAGAAAACATGATGTAACTTTAGAAAAACTGAGTTTCAGATGATGTGGAAAATCCCTCTCCCACTCCGGCCTCCCTCTACCTGCTCCCTCCTCCAGCTCACCTGTGGCAAATCCTTTCCCCCATAAACAAAGAAGCTGGCTGGCCTCATGCAACTCCTGAGAACCAATTGTTTGTCTGAGTAAATAATCAGTACGTGTTCCTTTCCTTTGTTTTGTATGTTCATAGCAGCTCGAGTAGTTTACCTCCCTCTGTTCTGTAACGTTTAGATTTGGTTACTTTATTTCTACATTACATATAATAATGTAGAAAGATAACTGCTTTGCTGGAATATCATTTGAAGTATGAATGTTAAGTTTGAACTAACTAAGATGTGTTGTACTTTCCTACCAGATCAACCAGACAACAATTAAGACAAACAAGAATCAACAAATTACAATAAAAACAACGATCTGGAACTCCTGCCTCCGTGTGCTCATCTTTAAATCCACTGTGTTGACTGTTTAATCCTTGAACCAACCACCCTCACCACCCTCCATATTCTTCAAATGATGTAGATTCAAAACAATTGATAAGCTCAAACTCTCTGCAGCAGTTTTTCTCAGCAACATATTTGACCTCCTTCATCTCCATCACAGATCATCAGTACTGACAGCATCTTCACTGACTCATGGAGCACAGTGAGAGTGAAGGCTGAAAGGATGTCTCAGATGAGAGCGGTTGGACTTCAGAGTCACACATTTACTTTCTCTGCTTTTTGTTGTTCTTTAAAATATTCAGCCATTTACAGTAGAAAGAAACTCTGGAATTAGAAATAATATAAATGATAAATAAATAAAAATCCACATGAACTACAGCCAGTGATCTGACCTGAGAGTCTCCAGTCTGCAGTCTGGACTCTCCAGAAGATCTCTCAGCAGCTCCACTCCTGAATCCTGCAGAGCGTTGTTACTCAGGTCCAGAACTCTCAGATGGGAGGGGTCGGACTTCAGAGCTGAGATCAGAGCAGAACAGCTGATCTCTGACAAACTGCAGTGCTCCAGTCTGAATAAAGAAAACATGATGTAAGTTTATAAAAACAAAGTTTCAGCTTAAAATATTCAAAGTTCAATAATCTGTTTATAGCTGGAGAAGTAGAGAATGTAGGAGTTTATAAAGTGGACATCCTGACAGGTTAAAAACTGTAAGATACAGAAAGAGAAAGAGCTCTCATTAATATGAAAGACAACGTGCTTCACCTTCAATAAGAAGTGGAGACTTCACATCTGAACCTCTGCTCCATCTACACTAACTCATGATGTGCAGCCAGACTAATAAAAACCCACTGAAACTGATTCAACTCAAGATCACACAGTTTACAAATATGACAAATATGTCGGGATGAATTAAGAAGAAATGTGATCAAAAATATATAGAGAATATTTATTTCAGAAATAGTGGAGCCATACATCCAAAGCATCTTCAGTTTAAACTACTCAGTCAGTATGAGCATCATGTAGCTTCATACACATGTGAGAAACAGCTCAAACTGAACATATTGGTTAGTGTTTGATAGTTTTAATATAAATGTTTAATTATTGTATTCATGTGTTTATAATGTCATTTATTTAAAATAAAAACATGAAGGAGAATATAAGATGAATTTGAGGTTTTTAGGAGGTTCAGAGTGAATCATGCAGAGTTTGATTTTCCTTAACATTGCTCTGCCACTGTCAGGGAAAGAAACCACAGAAGAAGAAAACAGACTTTAGCATCAAGATACTCAGAGAGGATCAGGATCATATCAGCCTGATGTCTGCAGCTCAGAGTCAACACAACTCTCACATATTCATCTCAGCACAGAAGTAAAAGATGGAGAACTGACTCGAGAGTCTCCAGTCTGCAGTCTGGACTCTCCAGAAGATCTCTCAGCAGCTCCACTCCTGAATCCTGCAGATCGTTGTTACCCAGGTCCAGATCTCTCAGGTGGGAGGGGTTGGACTTCAGAGCTGAGATCAGAGCAGAACAGCTGATCTCTGACAAACTGCAGTTATCCAGTCTGAATAAAGAAAACATGGTTTAAGTTTAGAAAAACGGAGTTTCAGCTTAAAATATTCAAGGTTCAATAATCTGTTTATAGCTGGAGAAGTAGAGAATGTAGGAGTTTATAAAGTGGACATCCTGACAGGTTAAAAACTGTAAGATACAGAAAGAGAAAGAGCTCTCATTAATATGAAAGACAACGTGCTTCACCTTCAATAAAAAGTGGAGACTTCACATCTGAACCTCTGCTCCATCTACACTAACTCATGATGTGCAGCCAGACTAATAAAAACCCACTGAGACTGATTCAACTCAAGATCACACAGTTTACAAATATGACAAATATGTCGGGATGAATTTAGAAGAAATGTGAGCAAATAGAAAATATTTATTTCAGGAATAGTGGAGCCATACATCCAAAGCATGTTCAGTTTAAACTACTCAGTCAGTATGAGCATCATGTAGCTTCATACAAATGTGAGAAACAGCTAAAGCTGAAATTATTGGTTAGTGTTTAATAGTTTTGATAGAAATATGTATAACTGTATTAAACAGTTTATTATATCATTTATAAAAGAAACCTGATAGAGAATATAAAATGAACTCCAGGTGTTTAAATGTTCAGAGTGAATTATGAAGTGTAGGATTTTGTTGTTATATTTTAATTTAAAGCTCAACATTAGTCTGCCACAGTCAACACATTTCCTGTAGAATCCCATATGTCTGGTAACAAGTTGCACTGACTAACATGTGGCTTTGCATTGTCAGTTTGCATTATATTGTTCTTGAGAGAATGAAAGAAAAGAAACATAAGATGAACAAAATGAGAAACTGCAGACAAATGGTAACATCCATGATGTGTTGTGCTAAGCTAGGCTACGCCTGGAAGGTGGAACTGGAGAGATTCCCCAGTGAGAGCAACACCTCCACCTCCCTGTGTTTAATACAATACTGCTGAACCAGCAGAGAGTCGACCCCTTACTGACTTGAGAGCCTCGAGTCCGCAGTCTGGACTCTCCAGAAGATCTCTCAGCAGCTCCACTCCTGAATCCTGCAGAGCGTTGTAACCCAGGTTCAGAAGTCTCAGATGGGAGGGGTTGGACTTCAGAGCTGAGACCAAAGCAGAACAGCTGATCTCTGACAACCTGCAGCGCTTCAGACTGAATAAAGAAAACATGATGTAACTTTAGAAAGCAATGTTCCTAGAAAGGGCGCTAACGTCATTTCTGGTCCCGCCTACTTTCATTAGAGCGAAGTGGAAAATAATAGTGTCTTCCAACCCAGTCTCACGGTATTTCGTGTTCACCAACACGATTTTCCCCTTTTTTTCGTGTTGCACAGCACGATTTTAAAAGCAAAGTATTTCTACTGGTAATGTGTTTCGTGCCTGCAGCACGGCTTTTTTTTCTCCGGTCGGGTCGTGGAAGACCGGAAGCTGTGTGGTTCATAAAAACATGTTCTTACCCAATATCAAGCCACAATTATTGCTTTTATTTTAAATCGTATAATTTCGGACTTTTGTTGCCGTCTGTGAGGAAAATAAATGGGGCCCAGAGCCTCAGGATACTGAAATCTGTATTTTTTAAATCTTTTTTTCCTTCTAATTTGTTATTCTTTTCAAAATAACACACTGTTATTTACTCACCAATAACACACAATTATCCTTGCTTTTATTTATTGGTTTAATTCCATAATCTCTGGCTTTTTTGGTGTCCGTCAGGAACTGAATTTCAAAATAAAAATAACCGGAAACAGACGGTTTAAGCTCGCTGATTGGATGTTTTAGCCGCAATGCATGCTGGGATTTGGTGTTTATATGATATGAAATCCGGAAAACATTTTAAAAGAATAAAATAATACTTAATTCCGAGTGTTCTTGCTTTTCTCTTTGAAAGTCATCACATAACGGCATTGTAATACACGGTTCGGCTGCATTACATATTACAGATCTGCCGTAGTTCTCTATTTATAGAGCCCTGATGAGAAGACCTTTGGAAAAACTGGAAGAAATGCCGCCGAAACTGAATTCTTAACGTGGATCATAAATATATCAACAATTAAACATCTTCAATTTCTCTTCACACAATACGTCTCCTTGCAGTGTCAACCTTAATTCGGCTGACTTTTATATTTGATCTAATTCGTAGATAGGTTATATTTACACCATAACGGTGCACAGCTGATAGAAAAGGACTTTGATTTTCTTTGAATATAAGAATGTAAATACTGAGTCTGAAATAGTATGGCAATATGCTATCAAATTATGTGAAAACATGAATAAAACTACACATCTTCAGATGTTGTACATACATAAGTGTCCTACACTAATAATACAAAGTTATTATGGCTGTGTGTACCTTGTGTGCACCGCCTAGTGGTTAAAGCACGTTATTGAATTATTGTTTTTATGTTATATTTGATTAAAAAAATATTAAGAGTACATACTTTCATCGGGGGAAAGTAGAAGGTCTGTGATAGAAATATAGAATATAAAAAATCCAGAAGATACTGTAAGTGATCTCTACAATAAAACAGTTTAGTGCTGGATGTACAAAGATATTAATAGGAGGAGTTGCAAAACAGAAAAACGAATTAACCTTTATTTAAACATTAAATAATACTTTAGATTAAGGTCCTCTTTTAAATAAGAAAAATACTTTGGGGGTATCTACAGATAAATATTAAGCCTGACAAAGTACTTAACGTCTAATATATTGCTTTCCTGCAATGTTAACTATGTTGAAGCACTTATTTTAACTGATATTATACATATGAATGATACTCTTATGTATGTAGATAGTATAAGAAATGTGCAGAATATGAGTTTAATGGTGGAGGTACAAACACATATTGATAGATGTCTTGTAATGTGCTGTTGAGGAATCTGTGACCCAAGATTTTCATTCATTGCATACACCGTCCGTCGTGTATATGATATGTCAATAAACCTTTGAAAATCTTGAAATCTTTAAAGGGATGTGCAAAATAGCCATTATACAGTCTTTAATGAACTATTAGTAGAGAATAACGAGAAATGAATATACTTTATTACTCGTTTCCATTCATGTCAATTGCAGATAAATGTTTAGTCTTCTCAAGCACCAACTATCAAATATCTCTCCTGATTGTTGGCACTTGGCAATCAGGTTAACCTCTGAATTGTAGTGGAGTAGAATTACAAAGTAACAATGAGCTGTGTGGGTATATATTAATGCTGCGCATTATGGACACAAGCGATTTTCACCCATTTATTAATTATATGTTTTACATTTGATAACACCAATGTGTTTAATACTGGCAACTTCTAATTGTGGGAAAAACGAAAACGTTCAGTAGAGACGTCCCGTGGAACATTTTGCGAAACACAATAGCCAGCATGTGTAGTTCGATTCCAGTTTTGGATAGTCTGGCGTGGTTTTGTTTCATTTCAAACAGCTGTTTGACGCTCGGTGCGGCGTAACCTTGGCGCACTGCCACTCCAACATCCAATCCCAGCGCTTGAAGATTAATCACGGGGACTGTAGTCCTAAACGATAGCTGGGGATTATGGGTAGTGTAGTGTCTTCGGCCATCCTAAACTCCTAGAGGCCTACGTCTGTTTCCGGTTATTTTTATTTTGAAATTCAGTTCCTGACGGACACCAAAAAAGCCAGAGATTATGGAATTAAACCAATAAATAAAAGCAAGGATAATTGTGTGTTATTGGTGAGTAAATAACAGTGTGTTATTTTGAAAAGAATAACAAATTAGAAGGAAAAAAAGATTTAAAAATACAGATTTCAGTATTCTGAGGCTCTGGGCCCCATTTATTTTCCCCACAGACGGAAACAAAAGTCCGAAATTATACGATTTAAAATAAAAGCAATAATTGTGGCTTGATATTGGGTAAGAACATGTTTTTATGAACCACACAGCTTCCGGTCTTCCACGACCCGACCAGAGAAAAAGACGTGCTGCAGGCACGAAACACATTACCAGTAGAAATACATTGCTTTTAAAATCGTGCTGTGCAACACGAAAAAAAGGAGAAAATCGTGTTGGTGAACACGAAATGCCGTGAGACTGGGTTGTGTCTTCATGTCTTAAAGCTGCTGAGTCATATACTGCACCTCAAACAACAAATAAATCCAGAGTTACAGTTTCTTTACTTCCTCTACAAAAAAAAGGACAGTAAAAGAAACTCAGAAATCTCAGTTAGAGTGTAAACCTGCTGCAGACCCACAACTTGGTAAGGTTTAATAATCGGTTCAGAGCTCAAAATGGTTTTAATGTCAGCAAGATGTGGAAAATCCCTCTCCCACTCCGGCCTCCCTCTACCTGCTCCCTCCTCCAGCTCACCTGTGGACAATCCTTTCCCCCATAAACAAAGAAGCTGGCTGGCCTCATGCAACTCCTGAGAACCAATTGTTTGTCTGAGTAAATAATCAGTACGTGTTCCTTTCCTTTGTTTTGTATGTTCATAGCAGCTTGAATAGTTTACCTCCCTGTGTTCTGTACCGTTTAGATTTGGTTACTTTATTTCTACATTACATATAATAATGTAGAAAGATAACTGCTTTGCTGGAATATCATTTGAAGTATGAATGTTAAGTTCGAACTAACTAAGATGTGTTATACTTTCCAACCAGATCAACCAGACAACAATTAAGACAAACAAGAATCAACAAATTAAAATAAAAACAACGATCTGGAACTCCTGCCTCCGTGTGCTCATCTTTAAATCCACTGCGTTGACTGTTTAATCCTTGAACCAACCACCCTCACCACCCTCCATATTCTTCAAATGATGTAGATTCAAAACAATAGATAAGCTCAAACTCTCTGCAGCAGTTTTTCTCAGCAACATATTTGACCTCCTTCATCTCCATCACAGATCATCAGTACTGACAGTGTTATAGCAGAATGTTTAATACAGCGTATTTCTGGTATATTCATTAATGTCACATGGTAAGCTACTGTATATGATGTGTGTTACGAAGTTGGGTTAAACAGAGTTAGAGAGACAATGGTTGTTCTGAATGATCAATAGATGTGTTCATTTTAAGTGAGCTGACATCAAGCTTAGAGGAAGTTCAGAAAAGGCCTTAGCTTAGGCTATAAAACAGTTAACCTTTGTTAGTTGACTACTCCTAAAGGACGTCATGAGATAAGTAAACTTTCGACATCTGGACAATTATAGCATTCAGAGGCAGAACATGTGATATAGTGTGTTAGTTAATGTAAGGAAATGTGTGTGCGTCCTGTCAGGAGTCCTTTATATGTCTCTGTAAAGTTCTACTGGGTGGGAGCATAGCTGTAGGACTGCTTGAGAGCAGAGGTAATGTTTTCCTCGTTATTATTGATTGTTGTACAACGAAATAATAATTGATCAACTATACCTGTGTTTGTGTTTTATTGATTCCTCTATGTTTCATTCTTTCCTGTTGCCACAACAACAGCATCTTCACTGACTCATGGAGCACAGTGAGAGTGAAGGCTGAAAGGATGTCTCAGATGAGAGCAGTTGGACTTCAGAGTCACACATTTATTTTCTCTGCTTTTTATTGTTCTTTAAAATATTCAGCCATTTAGAAAGAAATATAAAAATGTTTAAATGTCTTTGTACTCTTGGTACTAAACTCTGGAATTAGAAATAATATAAATGATAAATAAATAAAAATCCACATGAACTACAGCCAGTGATCTGACCTGAGAGTCTCCAGTTTACAGTTTGGACTCTTTAGTCCAGAACTCAGCATCTCCACTCCTGAATCCTGCAGCTTGTTGGCACTCAGGTCCAGCTTTCTCAGGTGGGAGGGGTGGGACTTCAGAGCGGAGGCCACGACTTCACAGTCAGAGTCTGAGATTCCACAGTTAGGAAATCTACAATGACACATATATTACAGCATATGTTATTATAAAACAAGGGAAAACATTACATTTACTTTGCATTAGTTGAAAAAACATGTTGAATATAATGTTTTGAATAACTGTGATGTTAGTACAATGAATATTTTATTGAGTTTGCTGTAAGCATTTTCAGTGTGATCTGATCCCATGTTTGTCCCGTCGGACCTACCTTCTGCTGTCAGTGAACAGAAATTAAACAAATCGACAAAATAAGAGATTTACATAATGAAAAGTTAATATATTTGGATGTGCATGACAATGAATGCATCATGTGTTGGCTTCTCAAACAACCTAAGAATGTATAATGCACACAAACATATTGAACAAACCAATACGTTTACATTATTTTCAACAAAACACCATGAAAAAGATGTTACCTGTGTATCAGCGTTAAAACACAATCTGACCTCTGTTATTGGTGGGATTCTGTAGGTCTTGTTTTAAAAGAGTCAACATAAATCAGATATTACTCTGTGTCTGATTTAACTATTAAGAAACTGCAGTCACAGTATTTGAAGCTGCAAAAAGCTGTATAGTGTTTATTCGAAAACTAAACTTAAAATCTACATTAGTTTATAAAGTTAATCACATCTGGACTCACACAGCCTCACTGCTGTCCCCCAAAGCTGGAATCACTCTCCGTCGTCCCTCCTCTGATGTTTCGTACTTCTCGTGGTCCAACTCATCCAGAACCTCCTCTGACATCTGCAGCATGTAGGCCAGAGAAGACAAGTAGATCCCTGATCTGTTCTCTGACTTCAGGAACTCTGTGATCTCCTGATGGACTGAGTGGTCCTTCATCTCTGTCAGACAGTGGAAGATGTTGATGCTCCGGTCAGGAGAGATTTCATCACTGCGCATCTCCTTCAGGTTGTTGATGGCTCTCTGGAAGGTTTCTGGTCTGTTGTCTGTGCGACCCAGCAGGCCTCCTAAGAGTCTCTGGTTGGACTCCAGAGAGAGGCCGTGGAGAAAGCGGACAAACAGGTCCAGGTGGCCATTTTCACTTCTGAGGGATTTCTCCATGGCTCCCTTCAGGAAGACATCCAGGGATGGGTAATCCTGATCACTGTTATACCTGTTGCTATAGTCTCCCAGCAGGAAGTCCTTCAGTACCGCTGTGTTCCTGTTGGTGTAACAGTGGAACATGTAGACTGCAGCCAGAAACTCCTGAATGCTCAGATGAACAAAGCAGTAGACTGTTTTCTGAAAGATCACACTCTCTCTTCTGAAGATCTCTGTACAAACTCCTGAGTGCACTAAGGCCTCGGTGAAATCAAGGCCACAGCGCTGCAGGTCTTCCTGGTAGAACATGATGTCTCCTTTCTCCAGATGTTCAAACGCCAGCCTCCCCAGCTTCAGAAGAACCTCCCTGTCAGCCTTCGTCAGCTGCTGTGGACTCGTCTCATGTCCCTCGCCATACTTCTGCTTCTTCCTCTTGGTCAGGACCAGCAGGAAGTGTGAGTACATGTCAGTGAGGGTCTTGGGCAGCTCTCCTCTCTGGTCTGTAGTCCACATGTGGTCCAGAACTGCAGCAGTGATCCAGCAGAAGACTGGGATCAGACACATGATGTGGAGGCTCCTGGAGCTCTTGATGTGAGAGATCATTCTGCTGGACAGGTCTTCATCACTTGATCTCCTCCTGAAGTACTCCTCCTTCTGGGCGTCAGTGAAGCCTCGTACTTCTGTCACCCTGTCCACACACTCAGGGGGGATCTGATTGGACGCTGCAGGTCTGGAAGTTATCCAGACGAGAGCCGAGGGAAGCAGCTTCCCCCTGATGAGGTTTGTCAGCAGCACGTTGACTGAGGACTGCTGAGAGACATCAGACACAACCTCATTGTTTCTGAAGTCCAGAAAAAGTCTGCTTTCATCCAGGCCGTCAAAGATGAGCAGCACTTTGCAGACAGCCAGCTGCTCTGCTGTGAGCTTCTGTAAGGTTGGATGGAAAACATGGAGCAGCCTGAGAAGACTGTACTGCTCACCTTTGATCAGGTTCAGCTCCCTGAAGGAGAGCGGGATCACCAGACTGACATCTTGGTTTCCCAAACCCTCGGCCCAGTCCAGAGTGAACTTCTGCACTGAGAAGGTTTTTCCAACTCCAGCGACTCCGTTGGTCAGGACCGCTCTGATGAGAGTCTGTTGGTCAGGGGAGGCTTTAAAGATGTCCTGGCACTTGATTGGAGGGTCATGGAGGGGCTTCTTCTTGGAAGCTGTCTCCAGCTGCCTCACCTCATGTTGGGTATTAACCTCTTCACTCAGGCCTTGTGTGATGTAGAGCTCAGTGAAGATGCTGTTGAGGAGGGTTTTACTTTGATCAGTTCCTTCAGTCACACGTTCACATCTCCTCCTCAGACTTATCCGATGTTCATCTAAAACCTCCTGCAGACCACTATCTGCTGAAGGAGAAGGAAACGTGTGAGAAATACAAATAAAACAAATAAATAAAAGGGTTCAGAATGAATGTGTCTTTGCTGTAACAAATAAACCAGGAAGAATCCTGTTTTCAGACATGAAGACCCCAGCAGACAGATATGTAGACTTACTTCGTACAGTGCTGGTCTGACTGGCTCTCTGCACTCCAGCTCTTGTTCTGGATGTGTTCCTCTTCCCTCTGTTGAGATGAACACATCCTTTATAGCGCAGGTATATGTACATAATAAAAACATCTTCCTGTCTGGATTCATAACATAATTCAAAGTTAGACACAGCAAGTTCATCGTATATAGCAACTCACACGTCATCAAAATTAGTGCTGGGCGATACGGCCTAAAAATAATATTGCAATATTTTTAACCTGTATCGCGATACACAATATAAATTGCGGTATTTTGAAATCCTGTTCCATACCCAATACGCCAGTATGAGGATTGTTAAATTAAGACATTAAGGGCTATTCATGATAATTTGCATCTCGTCTTCATCAATTGTACATCGTGGATCACGTCGGAACTTTCAAAACACCAAACACAGTAGCCACACAAATACTCGCTCAGTCTGATCCACAAAACCCTGCTCCTCCTTGGGAATAATGCTGAACCAGACGGGCTCTGAGTTAAAGACGGGTGAGGGTGTTTGCGGACGCAAAGGACAGCCATGGATTCTAAAGGACAGCCCGCTAGGGGAAGCAGTGAGGTCTGTTGTTTGTACCATACAGAGTCTATGGTTCATACACATATATTAACAACACTGATTTAATATGAGGTACTGTAAAGCTCTGTCTGCTGATGTTTTCCTTTACTGATTCAACGTCAGCACGTCAGCACGTCAACACGTCAACACGTCAGCACGTCAGCACGTCAACATGTCAGCACGTCAACACGTCAGTGACGACAGTAGCAGAATCTCAACGCTGACAGGTTTGTGCAACAGAGCGTCACACAAATCTCTCCATCAAGTTGACATTTTGAAGTTGCGGCTAAACACAGGTAAAGGGCCGGCTCGTAGCATAGCAGTATAGGTGAATCCACCCGCAAATAGGGTGGGAAGAAAAAAAGGATTTCAAAGTAAGTCTAAGTTTCAAAATGTTGTCTCCATCCTCGGCTCTGTGTGCGTGTGGCACAGCGCATTTTGTGTGAGCGAGCGAGACAGAGAGAGGGCACTGGATACAGGGATTGTTGTCATCATCCATAGACTGGATATCCAGGGGTGCACATCACCTTTTTAGTGAGTTACTCAGATGAGTACCAGGAGACAGCGTTTGGTACTCACCCCACACGTAGCGTGGTTTTAATAAGTGCAGTCTTCCTCACTATCCTCCTCAGTGTCTCCTTCACTGTCCTCTAGTTCCTCTTCTTGCATGGTATATGATGAAGATGGTGCAGATGCACCTCCCTGTCCCGGTTTAAGCCTCCGATTTGCATTCTCCAAAACTTGTTGCATTCTCCAAAACTTGTTGGCAAAACTGTGAAGTCCTTGCATTTCCTGAGGCCAAGATGAAGGATCAAATACTAAGAAATGAGCACATGACTTGAAGTCAGCAGAGGCAGACACCCTATCCGTTTTTAAGAGTGCGCTTAAGACCTTCCTTTTTGATAAAGCTTATAGTTAGGGCTGATTAGATTCAGCCCCTAGTTTTGCTGATATAATAATAATAATAATAATAGATTTAATTTGTTAGCGCTTTTACAGGTGCTCAAAGACGCTTTACAGATATAGTGAAGAAAAAAGAAAAGAGAAGAAAGGAACAACAAATAAATATATAGTTAAAGTTAAAGTTAAATAATACAAAAACAATCACACATGGAAAGCCAGATTGAAGAGGTGAGTTTGTGTGAGTGTTTTGAAGGTGGTGAGGTCGGTGCAGTCTCTGATGGGTTGTGGGAGTGAGTTCCAGAGGGAGGGGGCAGCGACGGAGAAGGCTCTGTCCCCCCAGGTCCGGTGATTGGTGCGGGTGGGGATGGATAGGAGGTTGGCTTCTGATGAGCGGAGGCAGCGGGAAGGGGTGTGGTGGTGCAGCAGGTCTGTGAGGTAGGGGGGGGGCCTGGTTGTTGAGGGCTTTGTAAGTAATGAGTAGGACTTTGAAGTGGATTCTTTGACGGACGGGGAGCCAGTGGAGGTTCTGGAGGATGGGAGGGATGTGGTCTCGGGAGCGGGTGTGGGTTAGGAGGCGGGCAGCAGAGTTCTGGATATGTTGGAGTTTATTGAGGAGGTTGGATGGTATGCCATAGAGCAGGGGTGCCCACACTTTTTTGGCTGGTGAGCTACTTTTGAAATGACCAGCTAACCGAGGTCTACCAACCAAAAATAAAAACCCAAATTGCAAGGGTTGCTGAATAACACGTTTTATTTTTACATGGGATAACTACAATAGGGCTGCAACAAACGACTAATTTGATTATCGATTAATCTATAGATTAATGAAACGATTAATCGACTATTCGGACTACTGTGTGCCTTGCACAATTTCTCAAACGCTCTTATTTAGCCATCAACTTTTAGATTTAGTTTGAGGTTGTTTTAGGCATGTGGAAACTAACAATGAAGACAATAAAGATGAATACTTGATTCAAAAATACATATATTATTAAATTAACTTAACAAATTGTGAACAAAATTAACATTGCTTTTTATTTGAATTAAATAAATAATATTTCACATCAAAAGAAACAACAATGTTTTAACAAATCTTATTAAATAATCTGATGACAGAACTATAAACAGAATAGCTGAAACTTTAACAAAATAAATAACTCAGTTACCTCTAATCATTAACCCATGTTTGTATAATGTAGTTAACTCCGTGTGTTGCTGCTAGCATACATAACACCTGACGTGGAAACGTTACTCGTGGATGGGGCCACAGAGCTACTAGAAAGATAGTCGAACCCGGTGCATTCCTCCGTCTGAATGTGGTGCACTTTAGCTAAATGTTTAGACAAATTGCTCGTGTTACCGCCCTTACATGCTAAACTCTTTTGGTGACGAGCATTGTCCACCTCAAGACGGGTAACATGTAACCACACCTTGGAGCGCTTCTCTCCACCATCTCCTCCGTGTGTTGCTGCATGTAGCAGCTGCGTGTGTGTAAACTGCCCCGCCCCCTTGCAAACAGACGGGGGAGAGAGAGATCTCTTCTGGATTGGAAAGGTCGAAAATACACCGACCATAGACGCATTTGTTTGTCTTTTTGCATGTTAGAAACGAGTTGGCGACACTAAAACGAAGAGATAATGTTTGTGTAGCAATAATACATGACCTTTCTCTTTCTCAACTCGCTACTCGGAGGGAAGTCGCTGTCATATGCCTTGTGAACACTCCGATAATGCCTCTCCACGTTACCTTTCTTTGGCAGAGCGACGCTTGCTTTACAAATAAGGCAAATAACCTTTGAATGTGACATCACAAACAAAGATTCTCCCTCCCATTCTGTGTGGAAGTGGTATGTCTTTAGCTTTTTGCTCGTTCCCGCACTCATTTTGTTGTTTGTCTCTCCCGGCACTTGACTGATTTTGTATCGCTTTGCATTCTGTGTTAACAGACTGGAAAGCAATAGGTCGCTTTTTCTGTCAATCAAGTCAACTCCTGAATTAAGTGGCAGGGAGGCCAAAGGAGGAGGGATCAAAACCTGTTTTGTCTATTTTAACGGAGCTGGATTTTTTTTAAATGTATGAATGACTCGCGATCTACCAGCATTGCCCCCGCGGTCGACCGGTCGACCGCGGTCGACGTACTGGGCACCTCTGCCATAGAGGATGCTATTGCAGTAGTCGAGTCGTGAAGTGATGAATGCATGAATCAGGGTTTCAGCAGCAAAGGAGGGGAGTGATGGGCGGAGACGGGCAATGTTTTTGAGGTGGAAAAAGGCGGTCCTGGTGATGTGATTTATGTGGTGGTTGAATTTGAGCTGACTGTCGAAAATGACTCTGAGGTTGCGGATGTGAAGGGGGGGAAGTATAGAGTGTGGCTGTCAATGGTGAAGTTGAAATTCTGGATGTCTTTGATACGGGATGGGGGGCCGATGATGATGATGTCTGATTTGGCGCTGTTCAGTTGGAGATAGTTTGTTTGCATCCATGCTTTTATTTCTGAGAGACAGTTGGTGAGAGTGGAGTGGGTTGTGGGGGTGATGGTTTTTGTTGAGATATAAAGTTGGATGTCATCGGCGTAGCAGTGAAATTGAAGGTTGTGGCGACGAATTATTTTGCCAAGGGGGAGCATGTAAAGGATGAAGAGGAGGGGGCCAAGCACCGAACCCTGGAGGACGCCTTGGGACAGAGGAGCAGTGGAGGAGGTGCAGTTGTTGATGTTGATAAACTGATGTCTGTCGGTGAGGTAGGATTTCAGTCAGGAGAGTGCAGTGTCAGTGATGTTGAGTGATGATTCGAGGAGGGACAGCAGGATGGCGTGGTTGATGGTGTCGAATGCTGCGGTGAGGTCGAGGAGGAGGAGGATGTTCAGGTTGCCGGAGTCAGAGGAGAGGAGGAGGTCGTTTGTGATTTTCAGAAGAGCTGTTTCTGTGCTGTGTTTTGATCGGAAACCGGATTGAAATGGCTCAAAGAGGTCATTGGAGCTGAGGTGGGATTCTAGTTGTGAGACAATGACACGTTCAAGTATTTTTGACAGAAAGGGGAGATTTGAGATGGGCCGGAAGTTGGACATGATGTCAGGTGTGAGTCCAGGTCTTTGAGAATGGGTGCAGCCAGTTTGAGAGAGGGGGGAACTGATCCAGATCTGAGGGAGGAGTTAATGACAGTGGCGTTGAGCTGGGAGATGGCAGGGAGGCTCTCTTTAGCAAATTTGGAGGGCATTGGGTCAAGTGTGCAGGTGGAGTTAATTCCAGTCATGAAGTGGGACAGTTGCATGGGGGTCACAGGGGAGAAGTGGGACAGGGGCTGTGAGGTGAAGGGGGGGGGAGCCAGGAGCGGAGTCGGGGGGTGCTGATGAGGGTGTCAGATTGCTGTGAATGTCGCTGATTTTGGTTTGGAAAAACGAAAGGAAGGAGTTGCACTGTTCGGTGGTGAAGGACGAGGTGGCGTTGTCACAGGATTTGAGAAGTTTGCTGATGGTGGAGAACAGACGCTTGGGGTTGCTGGAGCCAGACTGAATGAGTTGCGAGTAGTAATTAGACCGGGCTGCTTTGAGTGCATTACTGTACTACTGGAGATAGTCTTTGTAGATTTGAAGATGGACTGTTAGTGTGGTTTTCTTGTGTTGGCGTTCAAGTTGACGTTTCCTTGATTTCATTTGGCGGAGTTCAGGGGTATACCAGGGGGCGGAATGTATGAAAGAGACATTTTTTGTTTTTCTGGGGGCCAGTTCATTGAGACAGAAGGAGAGGGTGCTGTTATAATAGTCCACAAGTTCAGATGGGTTTTCAGAAAGTGGGGGGGGAGGCAGACATCTTGCAGGTAATGGAGGCAGTGAATGCTGAAGGTGAGATGGATTTGAGGTTTCTGTAGGTTATTGTGCGTTTTTGCTTTTGGGCGGGGATGGGGATGTTGATATCCATGATGATGGCCAGGTGATCAAAGATGTGGAGATTGAGGCTGGACAGATGATGGATGGTGAGACCAGTGGAGCAGACCAAGTCCAGGATGTGACCACGGCTGTGTGTTGGGAAGTTGATGTGTTGAGAGAAATTGCAGCAATGAAGGGTAATATAGGCTTAGTTTGTCGAGGGACATCTTACTTCTTCCTTCTCTCTGTCTATACCTGTGTACTCTCATGTTCCGATTAACCCAGCTTCCCCAAATGTCTTTCTTTTTGGTGTCTATATACGCCGGGATCCGGAGTCATGGATGATCCTGCGGTCCTGTGTCATGGATCGCGAGTCCTGGATCTTGAGTCGTGGCTGTGGTCCTGGATCATAAGTCCTGGATGGATATCCTCGTGGATTCATCTTCCTATTATACACACATGCATGTCCAAACATTTGGTCTACCTATGTTGCAAATGTATTATCTTTTCAATTTACACACGGCATCTATTGCACGTCTGTCCGTCCTGGGAGAGGGATCCCTCCTCTGTTGCTCTCCCTGAGGTTTCTCCCATGCTCCCCTTTAAACTGTGGGTTTTCTCTGGAAGTGTTTCCTTGTACGATGTGAGGGTCTAAGGACAGAGGGTGTCGTATTGTCATACTGATATTCTGTACACACTGTGAAGTCCACTGAGACAAATGTAACATGTGTGATATTGGGCTATAAATAAACATTGATTGATTGATTGATTGATTGATTGATTGATTGATTGATTGATTGATTGATTGAAGTCATATCTGATTTCAGATGTGGGAAGTAACTAAGTACACTTATTCAAGTACTGTACTTAGGTACAATTTTGAGATACTTGTACTTTACTTGAGTATTTCTATTTTATGCTACTTTGTACTTCTATCATTGATACCTCACTCCCTTCACTCCCATGGTGAACACTGCTGAGAGGATCATCGGTGCCTCATAGGGGTTTCACAACTACCAATATTTACTAGTCGACACATTTTTCAAAATAGTAGTCGACTAGTCGACTAGTCGTTACGTCATAATAAAGACACACAAAGAGAGGTGTACAACTGTATTTTATATTGGAACTCATACGGTAACATTAAACACTGCATTTTAATTTGTGTTACATGGCTGAGTAAATAACAAACAGTAACTGGACTCACCAAAATCGACAGCAAAAAACTCTTGTTTACATAAATGCCACGTAAATCCAGTGCGCAACACTTTATTCGCTGTCCTCCACGATAACGTCCACCTTTCCATATTTTTGGATTGAACACCAACGCATCGACATGTGAGGGAAGGAGGCTTGAGTGCTTTCGGGTGACAGTGTTGCCTGCCAGGGAAAAAACCCTCTCACTCGGGGTGCTTGTGGCTGGAATAGCCAGGTAGCTCCTCGAAAGCGGGGGAAGCGGTGCACGTTTTCTGCCCACCACTCCAGTGGATTATCCATTGTGGGGATATGCGGTGTCCGCTGGCAGTAATCCCGTAGCTCATCATCCGCATCACTGTTGACCCCTGTTTTCTTGCTGTTCGTTTGCCTCTGTTCAGTGCTGACGCCGGTCCGTTGCTCACTGGTGCTAGCATTACTGCTAGTGCTAGCTGTCGGCAGCGGGTGTTTCATCTTCAGATGGTTGCGCATAGCAGATGCATTTGTATTGTACTTTAGTACAGCTGTACACAACTGACACTTCACTGTGGAGTTGGTTACATCTTCGTTGAAGTACTGCCATACATAAGAATGTCGGACGTGTTTTGGAGCATTTTGCAGCACCTTGTTTACCTCAATTTTTTTCACGACTAGTTGACTAGGGCCTAAAGCGCCGACTAGTGGTAAAGGTAGTCGACTAGTCGACTAGTCGATTAGTTGGTGAAACCCCTAGTGCCTCACTCCCATCACTCCCATAGTGAACACTGCTGAGAGGATCATTGATGCCTCACTCCCATCACTCCTGGACATCTACAACACCTGCCTCACCCGCAAAGCACTCAGCATTGCTGGTGACCCCACCCATCCCTCCACCTGCCTCTTCCCCCTCCTTCCTTCAGGGAGGAGGCTCCGCAGCCTGAGGTCGAGCAGCACCCGACTAAAACACGTTTCTTCCCACCAGGCTGTCAGGAGGCTGAACTCTCTCCCCTCCCTCCCCTCTCCCCCCTCTCCCCCTTCCCCCACTGGACTATAACTCCCACACACACAGACACTCAAATCCAGCACCAGACACTTTTTCTTTCACACTGCTTTGGACAATTTTGCACTAATGTACATTTCCCAAAGATATTGAAGTGACTATTAATTTGTATATATTGATTGTTGGGTTTCTATTCAGGTCTTAATGTGTGCATATGTATAAATGTGTCTTTTGATTGTGTATATATATTGTAGCGACCCTGTATAGGGTGCTGAGTGTGTCACTCAAGCATCCCCCGTATCTCTGCCAATCACAGAGCTGCACAGCGATGCTGGTCTGGGTGCGGCCTGTGGTTGGGGGAGCAGACGGGGGAGGGCGGGGACGTTGTGACGTTGGGGTGTAGATTGTGTGTTAGAGCCACAATGAAGTCAGGGTTATTATTTCGATTCATAATTTGATAAATGATTTAGTGATGGAGGGGTGATTTGTGTTGCCGTGGTGAATATGTTTTGATGAAGTGATTGTTTATTTTATATCGTAAATATGATCTGTTTCCGTGTACCTTCCGGTGTGTATTTAAGTGAGGTAATTGAGGACAGCCGGGGTGCTCGGAGACCTGATGAGACGGGGAGCGGAACAGTTTTTCGACCGCAAATTGCCGACAGAAATTAGCGTTGCAAATTGGACTGCAAACAAAGTATAGTTTAGTTTATATAGGAAAGCATACCGCCAAAATATTGTTTAAAGATTTGTTATTTTGTGACTATTTAAGTCAATACTTTTTTGTTAATCCATCCATCTTCTCCCGCTTATCCGTGGTCGGGTCGCGGAGGTAGCAGTTCCAGCAGAGAGCCCCAAACTTTATTTTCCCTGGCCACATCAACCAGCTCTGACTGGGGGATCCCAAGGCGCTCCCAGGCCAGAGAAGAGATATAATCCCTCCACCTGGTCCTAGGTCTACCCCTTGGTCTCTTCCCAGCTGGACGTGCCTGGAACACCTCCCTAGGGAGGCGCCCAGGTGGCATCCTAACTAGGTGCCCTAACCACCTCAACTGGCTCCTTTCGACGCGAAGGAGGAGCGGTTGTTTTTTTTGTTAATAAATTAAAAAAATGTGACTGAAAACCTTCGGCTGCTTATTGTTTTGGATTGTGTGTCGTCAACCCCGCTCTATAGTGGCAAGAGGAAACCCTTGATGCCATTACAGTGTGTGTGAGGATAAACCTGCAACCTAACATGTAACCTGTGTCCGTGTGCGAACAAAGGAGTGAATAAACCCCAATAACTCGAAGCCTGTTTCCGACTCACTTTGTAGAACGTTACAATATATATACCGTCATTTTCGGACTATAAGGCGCACCTGAATATAAACCGCAGCAGCAGCATACCACTCTCGGTTCCACTTTCACTTTTGCGCGCTACCTGTCTCACTCTTTTCCGGCCTCCAGCTTTTCCTGCTGGAACCCGCCGCTTAAAGGTGGGGGTCCGCGGACCGGCCATAGAGCCCATATAGTTAAAGGTGTTGGCCGTTAGCTGTAAAAATCCATAGATTAGCCGCACCGTTATATAAACCGCAGCGTCGAAAAATAGGGGAAAAGGCGCGGCTTATAGTCCGAAAATTACGGTAAATATTTGCATACATATTTTTATATATATTTGTTTTTATATATATACAAGTTTTTATTTATATACAGGATTGTGGAAAATGGTATTTCGATCTCTCTGTACACACAAACTGAAAGATTGACAATAAAGTTGAGTTTGAGTTCACAGGAGAAACACACTCTTACTTTGTTTCTGAAGGTCCAGGTTGATCCCTGAAGTCCAGAGGTGTGCCTTTAGACCGGTCACTCTTCAGAGACAGACAGCTGGGGACTGGAGACTCTGCTCTCTGTCTGCAGAAACAGAAAATGTTTTACACACATCATTGGATTTTGAAAAGAGCAGCTGAACCTGATTAAATATGTTTGGACATGCTCTGAACTTTCTGTTTTTGAGTCATGCTTGTAGGTTTCAGTCTTTACAATTCATCTGTGAGGATCAATAATTTGACATGTTTGTATTTTATTCACTTAACTTAACACAAAGTGCTACATTCCGAGTGTCAGAATGATTTCACTAAAGTAGTTTATGTTCTGTCGCTGATGAAGCCAAGGAACGAAGGAAGAGGATCTTCTTTACTTTTCTTTACAGTGTTTCTTTAGTTCCAGAGATGGAGTACTCGAGGACTGGACTTGGGTGCCGATCTTCGGGACTCGTGACTCGACTCGGACTCGCGCACTGATTGACGCGACTCGGACTTGGACTCGTGAATTTTTCCCCCACGATGACTCGGACTCGACTTATACATTGACGCTCCGACTTGGACTCGGACTCGAGTAAGTTTTCTCTGGAGTCTGATGTCCTCTATCCTGGCGTGTGCACCTGCGAGGCGAGTTCTGCTGTTCAGAGCGAATCGTGACACGGAGCTCTCTGGCAAATCAAAAGGTGGAGGAATTCTCCCATACATCCAGACCCTCTGGCAGAGGAGGTGGCACTGGTCTCCTGCTCTCTCCCAACTGGAGCTTTTCCCTCTTCAAGCTACCTAACTTCACTCCTTCCACCTTTGAATTCCATGCCGTCACAGTAACCCATCCTATACAATTAACCATTGTTGTTCTCTACCGTTTAACAGGCGCCTTGGGGGACTTCTTGGAGGAATTAGATCATCTCCTCTCACACATCCCTGAAACTGGCCCTCCCGCTGTATTTCTCTGAGACTTCAACCTCCAGACAGGGAAGATAGACGAACTAACATCTCTGTTAACCTCCTTTGCTTTCTCACTGTCTCCATCCCCACCAACTCATAACGCTGGCAATGTCCTTGATCTCATATTCTCAAGGAACTGCTCTACTTCTAACCTCTCTGTAAACCCGCTTCACACATCCGATCACTTCTTCATTTCATTCTCTCTACCCCTTTCCAAACATAACAACCTAATCTCTTCTAATTCTGCCCCTGTCCGCCGCAACCTCCGTTCCCTCTCCCCCTCTACCTTTGCCTCATCGGTGCTCTCAGCCCTCCCTTCCTCTGACTCGTTCCAACTCCTGCCTCCAAACTCTGCTGCAGAAACTCTCCTCTCTACTCTCTCATCCTCTCTGGACTCTCTCTGTCCTCTCACATCTCGGCATGCTCGTCAGTCGTATCCTGCTCCCTGGCTAAATGACGCACTGCGTGCTAATAGAACCATCCTTCGGGCAGCTGAGCGGAAATGGTGGAAATCCAAACACCATGACGACCTCCTAACCTATCAGGCTCTCCTCTCCTCTTTCTCTGCTTCCATCTCTCAGGCAAAAAGCACTTTCTTTCAAGATAAGATCCAATCTTCCTATTCCAATCCCAAAAAACTATTTTCTATCTTCTCCACCCTCTTGGACCCCCCCAAAGCCCCTTCCCCCTTCCTAATTTCTGTCAAGCGACTTTGTTAACCACTTTGAAAAAAAGGGTGATGATATTCGCTCTTCTTTTTCTGATTCACCTTTACTCACCGCTGGGTCACCAGACCCTCCCTTCACCCACACACTGACCTCCTTCTCCCCTCTCTCTCCAAGTGAGGTTCTTACCCTCATTACCTCTGCCCGTCCTACCACCTGTCCTCTGGACCCTATCCCCTCAAACCTCCTTCAGACTATCGCTCCTGATATTCTACCGTTTCTCACCCATTTCATCAACACTTCTCTAACTTCTGGTCACTTTCCAAACAGTCTCAAGGAGGCAAGAGTAAACCCTCTCCTAAAGAAACCCACTCTCAACCCGTCTGATGTTATAAACTACAGGCCTGTCTCTCTCCTCCCGTTCCTGTCTAAAACACTTGAACGTGCTGTCTTTAAACAACTCTCCTGTTATCTCCATCAGAACAACCTTCTGGATCCGCACCAGTCTGGTTTCAAGGCAGGTCACTCAACAGAAACTGCACACTGCTAAAGCAGCCTCCCTCTCCTCTGTCATCATCCTTGTGGACCTGTCTGCTGCATTCGACACAGTGAACCATCAGATCCTCCTTCGCACTGTCCAAGAACTTGGAGTTTCAGGCACTGCACTTTCCCTCCTCACCTCATACCTCAAAGACCGCACCTACAGGGTTACTTGGAGAGGGTCCGAGTCCGACCCTTGTCAATTAACTACAGGGGTCCCTCAGGGCTCTGTTCTCGGTCCCCTCCTCTTCTCCTTGTACACAAACTCGCTCGGGTCTGTCATTAACCCGCATGGTTTTTCATACCACTGCTACGCCAGGGCCGTGGGAATTAGGGGTGCTGAGGGTGCTGCAGCACCCCCTGGTGGAGGACAGGGGATCTGCACTTCTACAAGATATAATACAAAAAAAACGAATTTTCAGCCTTGATTTAACAACATTCATAATAACATACATACAACATACATTTTCCATTTGCCCTGTACGATGGACGTTGTAGTGATGAAATGGGGGATGTTGGTTTATCAGGCACCCGCAGCTCACAGCCAAAGTGAGAGAGATAGAGAGAGGGGGTGCACCGGTACCGGCGGGGATTGTTGTTCTGTTGCGCTAACGGATATAAGAGGCTGTTTCTACAATAATGTGGAGGGAGATTTCTGTCCTGCCAATATCGTTTAAAACTGGAGAGATTTAAAAATATGCATAAATAAATAAATGTTAACTGGTAAAACAAGATATGAATGAACAACAAAAATAAAATAAGTTGCATTTATTTGTTATTGGCTATGGTAGGTTATTGAAAATGTTCACATACTTATTTGATTAATAAAATGCAAACCGGTCTTTTTCATACGGGTGTTTAGAGTTGTACCCCCTAGATCAGTCTCTAGTAATTGGGCGCTCAAAGTGCACCAGATTGAAGCATTTTACTTTAAAATGTTAAAGATCTTCCCGGGGGTGTACCCCCGGACCCCCTAAAAGATGTGAAGTCCACCCCCCAATTAAAACATGTTATAATACTAAATACATTTGAAGCCTTTTTATATAAGCTGTCCACCATGTCAATATGTTTCTCTTTTTGTCGTGTATTGGTCTTTTGTAGAGGTTTTTCATTGCCAGCTAAAATCTTGCCTATAGGGCAGCACATTGGTCAGAACCAGCCCTGGTGTCATCCCCACAGCACCCCCCTTTTGAAACATATTCCCACGGCTATGTACGCTGACGGCACCCAACTAATTCTGTCCTTTCCCCGCTCAGAGACCCAGGTCGTCGCACGCATCTCTGCTTGCCTAGCAGACATCTCTCGGTGGAGGTCTGCTCATCACCTCAAGCTCAACCTTGACAAGATTGAACTGCTTTTCCTTCCGGGAAAAGATTGTCCCACTCTTGACCTAACAATCAACATCGGCACCTCTGTTGTTTCCCCGACTCAGACTGCAAGGAATCTGGGTGTGACCCTAGATAACAAACTGTCCTTCCCTGCAAACATTGTTGCTACAACCCGCTGCTGCAGATACATGCTTTACAACATCAGGAGGATACGTCCCCAGCTGACCCAGAAATCAGCGCAGGTTCTGGTCCAGGCTCTCGTCATCTCACGCCTAGATTACTGCAACTCCCTCCTGGCTGGTTTACCTGCATGTGCCATCCGACCTCTGCAGCTCATCCAGAATGCAGCGGCTCGTCTGGTCTTCAACCTTCCTAAATTCTCCCACACCACGCCGCTCCTCCGCTCCCTTCACTGGCTTCCAGTAACTGCTAGAATCCACTTCAAGACACTGGTACTTGCGTACCATGCTGCGAATGGATCTGGCCCTTCCTACATCCAGGACATGGTTAAACCGTACACCCCAGCACGTGCACTCCGCTCTGCATCAGCCAAACAGCTCGCTGCACCCGCACTGCAAGGGGGACCCAAGTTCCCATCAGCAAAAACTCGTGGGTTTGCTATCCTGGCTCCAAAATGGTGGAATGAGCTCCCCATTGAAATCAGGACAGCAGGAAGCTTACACATCGGCGCAGACTGAAAACTCATCTCTTTCGACTCCACTTTGAGCGATACAATTACTAACAAAGCACTTATATACTAATAAAGGACTTGTATACTAATAAAGGACTGGCTTATCTAAAGCCAGTTGAGTAGCACTTGAAATGTTTAGCTCTCTGAAAGATGATGCACTTATATGATTCTGTTTTCTTCAAGGTTGTATCTTCCTGGTCGAATGCACTTATTGTAAGTCGCTTTGGATTAAAGCGTCGGCTAAATGCAATGTAATGTAATGTAATATGTTTTTACACAAACATTGGCTAGTGCAACGATGTGACAGTGATTCTGCAGCACTGTTCTCCCACTCTGGAAACTCTTATCATCAACTGCAAACACTTTTATTCCCCCAGAGAGTTCTCCTCATTCATACTGGTCGGTGTGTACATTCCACCGCATGCGAACGTGCAGGAGGCACAGCTTACACTCGCCGACCAGATACTGTGTGTGGAGAGGACTTATCCGGACTGCCTAGTTATTGTTCTTGGTGACTTCAACAAAGGCAACCTCAGCCACGAACTCCCAAAAATATAAACAGTTTATTAAATGCCACACCAGAGAGGGTAATATTTTGGTTCACTGCTACACAACCATCAAGGGAGCCTATCACGCCGTCCCCCGCGCTGCATTGGGCCACTCTGACCACACCATGGTTCAACTGATTCCTGCATACAGGCAAAAACTCAAGCTGTGTAAACCTGTAGTGAAGACATTCAGGCAGTGGAGCAGTAAAGCTATGGAGGAACTTCAGGCGTGTTTGGACTGTACTGACTGGGACATGTTTAGGACTGCAACGCAAAGTCTGGATGAATATGCAGAGGCTGTGACGTCATACATCAGCTTCTGCGAGGAGAGCTGTGTACCAACACGCACCAAGGTGAGTTTCAACAACAAGCTCTGGTTCACACCAAAACTGAAACAGCTAAGATTGCAAAAGGAGGAGGCGTTTAGGAGTAGCAATAAGGCACGTTTTAGAGAGTCGAAATACGTCTTTGGCAAGGCGGTGGGAGATGCTAAACGACAATACTCTGAGAAACTCCAACATCAGCTCTCAGCAAACGACTCTGCTTCTGTTTGGCGTGGTCTAAGACAGATCACAAACTACAAGCCAAAAGCCTCCCTCTCCATGAACGACCGACGCTTTGCAAACGATCTGTTTTTACTGACATCTTTAACACCTATCTGGAGACATGCCACGTCCCAGCATTCTTCAAAACCTCCACGATCATCCCGGTTCCCAAAAAAACAAGGATCACAGGACTAAATGACTACAGACCCGTCGCCCTGACCTCTGTGTTTATGAAGTCCTTTGAGTGCCTTGCCCTGTCCCACCTGAAATCCATCACAGACCCACTCCTGGACCCCCAGCAGTCCGCCTACAGAGCAAACAGGTCTGTGGACAACGCTGTCAACATGGCCCTTCACTTCCTCCTCCAGCACCTGGACACAGCAGGAACCTACGCCAGGATCGTGATTTGCGGACTTCAGCTACGCCTTCAACACCATCATCCCTGGTCTGCTGCAGGACTAGCCCTCCCAGCTGCACATGCCCTACTCCACCTGCAGATGGATCACAGACTTCCTGTCTGACAGGAAGCAGCACGTGAGACTGGGGAAATCATCGGCAACGGTTCCCCCTCAAGGCTGCGTTCTTTCACCTCTGCTCTTCTGCAGATATACCAACAGCTGCACCTCCAGTCACCAGTCTGTCAAGCTCCTGAAGTTCGCAGACGACACCACCCTCATCAGACTCATCCCTGGTGGGGACGAGTCTGCCTACAGGTAGGACCATCTGGTGACCTGGGGCCTCATTTATAAAGGGATCTACGCTCAAAAAATGACGTAGGCCAGTTTCTACGCAATGTTTGCGATTTATAAAATACTAACTTGACGGGAAGATTTGCGGTCCTCCACGCAAACTCTAACCCATGCGTACGCACTAAGCACAAACACGGGAGGGACGAGAAACTGCGACACCGTTGGCAGAAGGAAGAATGGAGAGAAATATGTGGAAATAATACCATAAATAAATGTTACCTCTCATTTAAGAAGAATTCATTTTCAAACATTGATTAAAGCCAATCTTAAAATGATTTAACAAACGCCTGTTTGAGACTCCTCAGTGCTCACAAAAACATAACTGGAAGAAATGAATAAATAAATACGGATCCATGTGTTATTTAAAACCACCTCGAATATGTTGTGTTAATGTTATGAAATGTTTTCTCATAAATTATGCGGTAAGCAGGAGGACAGAATTACGTCTAAACTGACGCCGTTTTGCATTTCTATAGGTTGTAGATACGAGCATGGTTTTATATATGTTTAATCGTGTTTTATGCCGTTTGCCAAGACTTGATAAGTCGCTCGTAAAACACAGGAGGTATGGAAACTAAGAGCACCATATGTGGTCAATTGTACAGCTAATATAACCAACCCGGTATCACGGCAAGATGTGAATATGTGACAATTTACCATGCTGGGAGACGTGAAGATGTCACGATTTCATCCCTTCAAACGTGACAGCACGGTATTGTTAACCCATCTTAACCAGTGGAGAAATAACTGGAAATTCCAAGCAAATGCTACCCCGACGGTCGGTTGTTATTGTCAATATTAATATAATAACGATTTATTTTTTAATAGTCACACTCGATTACGCCGATTTTCTTGTTTCCCGAGCTGGTCGACACCTGTTTTAGCAGAAACAAAGGCAAATTAATGTATTAAATCGATGTGGAATTAACGGACGTGACGTTGTGCGATTGAGTTGCCAAGCAACAGCTTCGGTTCATGTTAATTTACAAACTCTTCAACTACAACCGTAGTTATATTTAAAAACATGTTAGAAGGCCTCACGAAATACTTTAATGCAAATTAAAATGTAAATGTGAAGGAATGTGTGTATAACAAAATACATTGGTGATAAACGAAACCGGAAACTGACGTAGGCAAGATCCTCAGCTCGATGATTTGGATGGTTTAGCCGCAATGCATGCTGGGATTTGGTGTTTATGTTATGTGAAATCTGAAAACGTTTTTTAAAAATAAAATAATACTTTATTCCGAGTGTGCTTGCTTTTCTCTTTGAAAGTCATCACATAACGGCATTGTAATACACGGTTCGGCTGCATTAAATATTACACATCTGCCTTAATTCTCTTTTCGCTGAGAAGACTTCTAGACAAACAGGAAGAACTGCCGCCAAAACTGAAAACGTGACGTGGATCACCAATATATCAGCAATTAAACAACATCTTACATTTCTTTTCACACAATACGTCTCCTTGCAGTACCAACACTAAATTCGGCTGACTTTTATATTTGATCCAATTCGTAGATAGGCTGTATTTACACCATAACGGTGCAGAGCTGATACAAAGGGTCACCTGGTGGTTGAAGAACGTTATTGAATTTTATTATTTTATTATTAGATATTAATAGGATCCCTATAAAGTATATTCATTACTCGTTATTTTCTACTAATAGTTAATTAAAGACTGTATATAATGACTAGTTTGCACACCCCTTTCAAGATTTCAAGATTTTCTAAGCTAAGGTTTATTGACATATCATATTATACACAACTACGGTGTAGTTATACAATGAATGAAAAACTTGGGTCGCAGGTTCCTCAACAGCATGGTAAATCGTCACATGTTCACGTCTTGCCGTGATATCGGGTTGAATATAACACAATACATTAGTTGTATTTCCTTTAACTGGTGGATTATGGATATATAGTTGCTGAACGAAAGCTGGAACACAAACTACCAAATACAAACAAATAATTCAGATCCAGCCGTCATGACCCCACTCCGGAGGGATTCCCCGATTATTTCTTACAGTTTCTCATCAAGGGGGGGTGTCTCCTGTCCCCGGTACAAACACACTGCCTGAGGAAGGCTATGTGTATTCTTTTTGTCATTAACCTTTTTCTGACCACTTATTTATTTATTTTGGTGACGATCCGACCTCCATGCTGCTACTCTGGTTCAAACTGCATCCACCAAACAATATGATTTATCTCGACCTCCCCAAAATAACCAAAATCTGACACGGTGTGAGATGTCTTTTTGAGCTGTTCTGTCGTCATTTCCTGCGATCTTCTTCATGCAGTCAGTCAAAATGAATGAATGGGCGTTTCTTTGACTATTTATAAGCAAATATGGGCGTTACGTGAAGCCCGCAAAAGCTGCACCGCATTTCGAGTCGATTGTGATGTAGGCCTATAAAGGGAAACCGGTGTAGGAAGTGCCGTACGCACTTTCCTCGCCGGTACGCAATGTTTGGTGAATCGAAAAATTTCGGGAAATTTCTGTACCTATTTTTTTTATTTCTACTACATAAGCAACCTTCCCACGTGAATCCTACGCACGGCGTTATAAATGAGGCCCCTGGTGTGGGGAAAAACACCTGGAGCTCAACGCCCTAAAAACAGTGGAGATGGTCGTGGACTTCAGGAAGAACGCAGCCCCACCCACCCCCATCACTCTGTGTCACTCCCCAGTAACTGCTGTGGAGTCTTTCCGCTTCCTGGGCACCATCATCGCCCAGGACCTCAAATGGGAGCAGAACATCAGCTCCCTCATCAAAAAAGCACAGCAGAGGATGTTCTTCCTGAGGCAGCTGAAGAAATTCAACCTGCCAAAGACGATGATGGTGAACTTCTTCACCTCCATCATCGAGTCCATACTCACCACCTCCATCACCATCTGGTACGCCACAGCCACAGCCAAGGATAAGGGCAGGCTGCAGCGTTCATAGTTTATATTCTAAAATGTATTCATAGCATTCTATTCCCATGTAAATTACTGCTATATTTAATTGTTATTGATATTTAACTGTATTTTATTACGGTGTAAAAGTGTTTTTGTTTTATATTAGATTTCTTGTTTTTTATATTTTATGTATGCACCATGACATCAAGTCAAATTTCTAGTATGTGCGAATCTACCTGTCAATAAACCTGTTTCTGATTCTGATTCACCTACTGGGCCCCGCTATTCCAGTCTAAAGGTGTCTAGAGACACACCCTGCATCGTGCTGTATGCTTTCACACATTCTGCTTCCACATTCGAAAAGAGCAGCGCAAAATGCTCGTTATGTGGAAAATATATTGAAGAGAAGGCTCCAAACACATTACTCTAAGGATCGAGTTCAGACATAGGCTGTCTTGAACACTATCATCAGAGTAACGTGATCTAATCAATAAATAAAGATTCAGCCGATAACACGAAAGCACATGGCTACTTAACATGCAGGATGACGTCATGTGCTTTCTGGGGCTTAATTAGTGTGAATGCTGTTTAAAGCATTCCACTATAGTACTTCAAATCTGTTAACCCTTATTTCAGCCAATACTTTGGCTCTCCATAACTTCAGCTTATTTTCAGCTACAGAAACCCTTCAAATATTAAACTATTCAGCCTGTTCAGGAATCGATGGGAAACCTTCAACTTTTTACAAATATTTCATACTTTTTTAAATATCCAGCTTTTTAAACTATTTGTTTAACATTGAAGTCAATGGGAGTTGAGCCAATACTTTGACTCTCCATAACTTCAGCTTATTTTCAGCTACAGAAACCATGCAAATATTAAACTATTCAGCCTTTTCAGCAATTGATGGGAAACTTTCAACGTTTTTGAAATATTTCATACTTTTTGAAATATTCAGCTTTTTAAACTCTTTTTTTAACATTGAAGTCAATGGGAGATGCCGTCAAATCCACTTTTCCTACACTTTGCGCCAAATGCTACTCCTTCCACATACTTTCAGCTAGACACTTCATTCCAACTTTAAAATGATCACAAGACCTTCAGCTATTGAATTCTTATTCGGATTTTTGATATCTTTTACACTTTTTTAGATATTGAACTTACTTTGGAGCTGTGTAGGGAGGCCTTTTTCAGATTTTAACATTAGAGTGGATGGAGCAGCTCGTTAACTCTAGAGTGCTTTGATCTCAAAACAGAGTGGAGCAGTGCTTAAAATTCTCCCCCAAAAATATTTTAAACTTGCCATAATTCCCAAACCCTACACTCCTCAGACATATTTTTTCATGAAAAACGTAGGAAAACCTCTCCTAGGTTGGAAAATAAAAAGAAATTAAGAAAAGATATTTTAAAAAATGCCTCTTGAGGCCATGAAGAGACAAACAGTCCAGCTAGCTCCCAATTGATTCCCATGTTAAATTGTTCCGGATCTTTCTTCAGAGCAGAGAGAAGTACACTTTAGACAAACTGCTCCCATCTCCACATTTTACACACAAAACCCAAAAAAACTACATATTTCAGTTCATTGGGGTTCCCTGATGCTCACGGTCTGCTCATTTTTTTTTATAGGAACCATAGTTTTTGAAAAGGTGACAAAATTGTCAGATATACTCCTCAATTCATTCTTAATGGGACTCAGTGCTGCAGTTGGTAAATCGTCATAACTCATCACCATGGTAACCTTTGATCTCTGGGTTTAAACACAGACACAAACTCACTCACTCACTCACTCACTCACTCACTCACTCACTCACTCAGTCAGTCAGTCAGTCAGTCAGTCAGTCAGTCAGTCAGTCAGTCAGTCAGTCAGTCAGTCAGTCAGTCAGTCAGTCAGTCAGTCAGTCAGTCAGTCAGTCAGTCAGTCAGTCAGTCAGTCACTCACTCACTCACTCACTCACTCACTCACTCACTCACTCACTCACTCACTCACTCACTCACTCACTCACTCACTCACTCACTCACTCACTCACTCACTCACTCACTCCAAAACACTCTCACTCCATAAACGTCCAGGAGCGACGCTTGGTCAGGGTCCCCGAGGCGTGCAGTTGTGACCTCCTAGGCTCCTTCAGCTTGATGAAGGGACGCAAATAGCTTTCAACTGATTGCAATGTATTCTCATCTGCGGCGGGATTTGACGCTCATGGATGCATGGCATTCGTTTGTGTCGGCTGCCCTTAAAGGCAATGTGAGCGTCCATTCCCATTGGATAACGGAGAATTGTACACCCGGAAGTTAGTATTCACCTTACTGTCGATTGATTTGACAGTGATATCTGCACTACTCATCGACTAAAAAACACCAGATTATCCTTGTTAATTACACAACATTGATTGGTTTAAATTGTGTGCAATGCTTTTGTATTTTTCCCATTCGATTCGGAGAAACGAATATTTTTTCAGAGTAAAGGATGGCAGAAGACACTACACTACCCAGAATCCCCAGCTATCGTTTAGGACTACACCATGTGCTCTGTTTGACTAACCCTGTGATTAGTTCTCAAGCTCTGTGATTGGTTGACCTCCGTGAGTGAGGGAAAGAGACAGATGATGTGGAAGGCAGAGTATAGCTTATCTGACTAAATGTTGGAAAATGGTACATTCCAGCCTGTGAGCTCCCCTTTTGAGCGACTGACTATTCCTTCGCAATGTAGCATCACATTGGATATGGCCGACTTTATGAGGGGCGGGGTTAATGGAAGCCATTTTGAAAAAAAAATCGGAATTCCATGAGGAAAATCGGTGCCATGATTTGGGTAGCTCGAAGAAACTATATGTGACTACCGCACAATAGAGGGCGCTACTGAGCCGTTTTTGCTAAAAGGTACGATTTTTTTTAGAGTCGCGAAGAGTTAGTGGGCTGTGACGTGTGTTCCAAGTTTTCCGTCCGTAGCTCATTGTAGCACATCGCAATAAAAAAATGTATATAGGCCACGCCCACGTTTGTCATTCATTGCGAAACTTTGAATCTGTTTTTGGGGCCCCCTATAGTCCAAATGAAAATGCTTTGGTGTGCCTATTTCCCAACACAAACTGAACCTTTCCACCAAAGTCTGTGGTGAATTGATACATTGTTGATGACTTATGAACATTTCTTTCAAAGCCACATATTTTTGCTAATACGTTTTGATTAATGGCGGCAATATTTATTTACTGAATATGCTCATTTCCGACTGTAATGTGTCTCCACCGATGCTGTATACTAAGATTGGTGTTGATAAACAAAAAATTGAAATGTAGGATAATATTTCACTTTTTTTAACATTATGCTAATTTAAAAAAAATCAAAGTAGGCGGAGCTTAGGGATTCAAGAGAACTTTATGTATCCAGAATGTTGAATTTTTCACCGGTCCTGCCGTTCGTGCAAAATTTCGCTGCATGAATGGCGTCGTAAAGCCCTCAAAACCAGGTTTCAAAGCACACAGTAATCATAACATGAATTCTACGAATAACAAAAGGTCTTCGTGCTCAGGCCCTAATAATAATATTAATATAAGTAATAAGCTTTATATTTGTATAGCACCTATTACAAGAATTGTTGCCAAACTGGCTTCACAGCAGTTCAATAGACAGATTAGTATAACATGACAGGATAAAAGCAATGTAGAGGAGCAGCTACATTTCAACACATATATCCACGAAGATTAATACATGAAGACTTGTGACTCAGACTTGACTTGGACTCTTCTTAGGTGACTTGGACTCGGACTCGAAGAGTGGTAACTCGAGAGTGACTTGGACTTGTGAATTGGTGACTTGACTATAACTATTCTTCTGTCCTTTACTGTGTTTCTTTAGTGTACTCTTCTGTCCTTTACTGCGTTTCTTTAGTGTACTCTTCTGTCCTTTACTGTGTTTCTTTAGTGTACTCTTCTGTCCTTTACTGTGTTTCTTTAGTGTACTCTTCTGTCCTTTACTGTGTTTCTTTAGTGTACTCTTCTGTCCTTTACTGTGTTTCTTTAGTGTACTCTTCTGTCCTTTACTGCGTTTCTTTAGTGTACTCTTCTGTCCTTTACTGTGTTTCTTTAGTGTACTCTTCTGTCCTTTACTGTGTTTCTTTAGTGTACTCTTCTGTCCTTTACTGTGTTTCTTTAGAGTACTCTTCTGTCCTTTACTGTGTTTCTTTAGTGTACTCTTCTGTCCTTTACTGTGTTTCTTGACTGTACTCTTCTGTCCTTTACTGTGTTTCTTGACTGTACTCTTCTGTCCTTTACTGTGTTTCTTTAGTGTACTCTTCTCCCTGAGTGTTCAGATAGTTATCATCAGTCTCAGTGATCTCAAACGTATTGGACACCAAGTTCTTACTCTTGTTATTTTCCATCTGAAAAAAATCTATTCAAAAAGATGTTTCTGACCCACGCCACGAGGGTTTAACTTTCTTCTTCTTTGTTTCTGTACTGCACTCATGTAATTACGAAATAACAGTTTAGATGATCAGATAACATAAACACTGAATCCTCTTCAGGTCAGTTCACAGGAGAAACAGACTCTTACTTTGTTTCTGAAGGTCCAGGTTGATCCCTGAAGTCCAGAGGTGTGCCTTTAGACCGGTCACTCTTCAGAGACAGACAGCTGGGGACCGGAGACTCTGCTCTCCGTCTGCAGAAACAGAAAATGTTTTACGCACATCATTGGATTTTGAAAAGAGCAGCTGAACCTGATGAAATAAGTTTGGACTTGCTCTGAACTTTCTGTTTTTGAGTCATGCTTGTAGGTTTCAGTCTTTACAATTCCTTTGTGAGGATCAATAGTTTGACATGTTTGTATTTTATTCACTTAACTTAACACAAAGTGCTAGATTCCGAGTGTCAGAATTATTAAGTAGTTCATTTTCTGTCGCTGATGAAGCCAAGGAACGAAGGAAGAGGATCTTCTGTACTTTACTGCATTTCTTCAGTGTACTCCCTTCACTCTTGTGCCAGGCTCAAACCACCATGCAAAACATATCAAGAGAGTTCAGGTCAGTTTGAAGGAGAAACAGACTCTTACTTCCGGTCTGAGGGCTGTGGTAGATTACTGAATGCTGGAGGTAAGTCAATAGACCCGTCACTCTTCAGACAGCTGGAGACGGAAGATGTGTCCTTGTCCTCCTCCTCCTCCTCCTCCTCCTCATCTTTTGAATCACTCATCTTCTCCAGTCTGACAGATACACCAGTAACACTGCAGACACACACACACACACACACACACACACACACACACACACACACACACACACACACACACACACACACACACACACACACACACACACACACACACACACACACACACACACACACACACACACACACACACACACACACACACACACACACACACACACACACACACACACACACACACACACACACACACACACACAATTTTACATTACAATTGAATAAAAAACATCATAATGACAAACTTTGGTTTCAATACAACACATAAGTCAAACTTCTCACAGGTTGCTCATGTAACTATCATAGGAGGCTGTGGCTCAGTGAGGGAGTGCTCTGAACTTCTGATTACTGCAGTCAGCATGTAAGTACACACATCCTTTACTCAAGTAGAACTACAGATACTCGTTTTTAAAAATACTCTGGTAAAAGTAGAAGTACTGACTAAACTTCTTTAATCAAGTCAAAGTAAAGAGGCTTTGAAATGTACTTAAGTAAAAAGTACCCATAACTAGCAGCTGTTTTAAAGAGTACCTGACCTCCCTTTATATTAATAGAACAATAATGTCATTGTTAGCTAATGAATGTTTCCATGCTGAACAACGGCAACATGACAACGTTTCCATTGGTCCCTCTTCTTTAGAGAAGACCAGGAAATGATGGATACACGGATCGTGTTCAAATCAATAGGCACGCAATGAATCTAAATAATAATAACCACCAAACACACATTCAAACTAAAGGAACCAGCCTGTTTGGAAAATGTAAGAAGTAGAAAGTACAGGTATTTGTGTTCAAAATGTAAGAACTAAAAGTAAAAAGTCGTCAGAAAAATAAGTAGTGGAGTAAAGTACTGATACCAGAAAAATGTACTTAAGTACAGTAACAAAGTATTTGTACTCCAATACTTCCCTCCTTTCGATAAAAGTGTGTGATAAGGCAGTGGTCCGTGGCCTGGTATCGATGTTACCGATTAACGTGTGGCCGGGTAACAGGTGATATTCTATAACGGTAGGCAGATGTATCAGGGGCGTGGCCTTTGAGGAGCCATTGTGGAATAACCAGGAAATACACATTTCGCTTCTTCTGTCGTTTACATTCATCTTTTGGTATATGTGGCTCCATAGGAACACTTTGATGCACATTCAGTACCAGTCTGTGAGTTTGCGGTTGCGATGGCGATATCCGGACGCGTACAGCGAGGACTTCAAAATCACAATGAGGTGACTGGGGATGTCTGTTCAAAACATTGCAAGCTTGAATAAATCATTTAAACCATTTATTTTTGCCAGACTTATTACTGAATATCATTCTTAATGTGATACCAAGTCCATCTGAGACCTGTGTATACCTTCAGACAGCCTACAAGTGAAGCACACGTAGTTTACTCCCAGTTTGAAAGCAGTAGGGAGAAGTCTTCACCTGTGGAGCTGTGATCCGCCCAGGATAAACTGTGATACGACTTCTGTGGCTATCTACCAGCGATCATGTTTAATATTAAAGACTAAACACATGTATCCCTTATCAAAATGGTATTCTGCACTTTGCAGCACTTTTCCAGATAAGATGTGACTGTTTACTCGGTTAACTTTTGTTATGCATCAATACAGCGACACCAAATGACAAGGGTACTCTCACATATGTTGAGAATTAGAAACACTAATAACTATGTTTTTTGCTTTTAGCTTTGTGGTCTTTGTTCTCATATGTTTTATCTATTTCTGTTTCACTTGGTAATATTAATATTAATTCCTTGTTATTGTTGTCTTTCCATCTGCCGGTGATGATTATAACTACATAACGAAACACATGGGCTGATTTGCATATTTGAACTTAATGTTTGCACTGGAATGCATTTATATGTAAAATGACCACTTATCACAACATAATGTGGGCTCGCAGGCTGATAAACTAGGATATCTGATCTCGGTGGGTCTTAATGAGGCTTGATACAGACCTCAGTCAGTATACTATTTATAAGCAAATGCCTACTATAATATTTATATTATATGGCTTAAAGTGTACATAAATTCGCTCACATTATAAATGATGGTTGGGTTGCATTTTTCTGAATCTTTTAACAATGTTAATGTGACAAATTCAGCTGTGTAAACAGGGCCGTGGGAAGTAGGGGTGCTGAGGGTGCTGCAGCACCCCCAGATGGAGGCCAGGGAATCTGCACGTCCACAAGATTAAATGGAAATATAATACAAAAAAACGAATTTTCAGCCCTGATGTAACAACATTCATAATTAAGTAAAGATAACACCCTTTTCACCCCGGTTACAGTTTCCATTTGCCCTGTACGATGAAAGAGGGGGATGTTGGCTTATCAGGCGCCCGCAGCTCACACACAGGACAGATATCAGCTGTCTGGACAGGACTGATAGCCAGACAGACTGAGAGGCTCAGTGAAGTAAAGGACTGAGTGTTTAGATAGTTCACTTTAGTCTAAGTTATCTCAGAGGGTCTCAAACGGTTTGTTAACAATTTATGTAAACAAATATTTCCAAGGCAACCTTTATAATTATTGGGATAAATAAAAACAGGTTTGAAATCATTCCAGTGCATACTATAGGACAGTAAACCAGAAATATTGTTTAAATCTGGAGAGATTAAAGAATATGCATAAATAAATAAATGTTAACTGGTAAAATAAGAAATAAATGAACAACAAAAATAAAATAAGTTACATTTACTTGTTATTGGCTATGATAGGTTATTGGTTATGTCCACATACTTATTTGATTATTAAAATGTAAACCGATCTTTTCGATATGGGTGTTTAGAGTTGTACCCCTTAGATCTAGTCTCTGGCAATTCAGCTCAAAGTGCACCAGATTGAAGCATTTTACTTTATAATGTTGAAAAAAAAAAATCCCCCCTGACCCCCCTAGAGGATGTGATCCCCACAGCACCCCCCACAGGGTCCCCTGTCGTCACTTTCCAGCTCAAGGGGGGCCCTTTAGCGTCGAGTTTCAACTATCAGGGAGTCCCATTGACTTGCATAGAGCTCCCTGAACGTTGTTAATAGACGGGTTGGGATCGCGGCAAAATGCTCCCCGCAGATCCTTTCTCACAGCATTTATCAACCTTTTTCTTACTCAATATCAAGCCACACTTATTGTTTTTACTTCTTTATTTTAATTGAATAATGTAGGACTTTTGTTGCTGTCAGTTATGGGGAGAGTAGGGATTCAGAATACTGAAATCTGTATTGTTTCATCGTTTTTTCCTTCTAATTTTGTATTATTTTCTAAACCACACACTGTTATTTACTCAACAATAACAAACAATTATCCTTGTGTTTATTTATTTGTTTGATTAATAAACACAAGTTGGAGTCCATCAGGACCGAGGGTCGGAGCAGCTCATAGTAGTTGCTTAAGAGAATTTTACACCCGGTAGTAAGCAATTTTCACCCATTTATTAATTATATGTTTTAAATTTGAGTGTTTCCTATCCCCTAAACCTCCAGGGACGTAGTTTAATACTGGCAACTTCTTATTATGGGAAATACGAAAACGTCTTTTAAAACAATTCCCAGTAGAGACGAGCCATAGAACATGTTGCGAAACACACAATAGCCAGCATGTGTAGTTCTGGGGACGGGGTGGACCCATTCAAATCCAGTTTTGGACAGTCTACCGTGGTTCCATCCCATTTCAAAGTGCTGTTCGACGCTCGGCGTAACCCTCGGCGCACACTCAAACATCCAATTATAGAGCTTTAGGACTATCACGGGGTTTGTCAAGCGAATACTTACTTCCAGGTGTAAAATTCTCTTAAGCAACTACTATGAGCTGCTCCGACCCTCGGTCCTGATGGACTCCAACTTGTGTTTATTAATCAAACAAATAAATAAACACAAGGATAATTGTGTGTTATTGTTGAGTAAATAACAGTGTGTGGTTTAGAAAATAATACAAAATCAGAAGGAAAAAACGATGACAAAATACAGATTTCAGTATTCTGAGCCCCTACTCTCCCCATAACTGAAAAATCCTACATTATTCAATTAAAATAAAGAAGTAAAAACAATAAGTGTGGCTTGATATTGAGTAAGAAAAAGGTTGATAAACGCTGTGAGAAAGGATCTGCGGAGAGCATTTTGCCGCGATCCCAACTCGTCTATTACCAATGTTCCGGGAGCTCTATGCAAGTCAATGGGACTCCCTGATAGTTGAAACTCGACACTAAAGGGCCCCCCCTTGCGTTGGAAAGTGACGACAGGGACCCTGACAGAACGTCAACAAAGGCCGAGTTGGGAGTGAGAATGTGTTGACAGGACAGGTAGACAATGTGTTTTTCGGATGGAAAATGAGCCAAAGGCGAAAACGCAGCAGCATTTGGATGCACTTTAACCAAAACCCAAGATGGCAGCACGTCTCGTTCTGTGTCCGTATGTCTGTATGATTGAGTGATTACATCTAAATTGTTTGGCGGACACTTTCAATTTTTCAACTGCTACATCTCAAATCCTAATCGTAAATGTAGTAGTGTGACTTACCGGCGTAAATACCGGCTACTTGGACTATTGGAGCCTGTTCATATCGGCAACCGGACAACACATCGTTGATCTTGATGGGTCCAATTCTTTTTCTCATCCTAAAGGGAAGTTCCTGGCTTTTTTAACTGGGCACTGATCTGTATCTGACTGTGTTACGATCTCTACACATCCAGTTTTTTTTACTTTTAAACCAGCGATGCATCGGGTCGGGCTTCCTATTTACATGTGAAGTCACGTCACGCATCGTCCCCAGCTGATCGGGTGGTTGAAAGATCCCGGAACGGATTTATATGGGATTGAGCCTGATTTTGTTCTGTACTAACTTGTCCTGTGGCGTGGAGCTCAAGAGTCTGCTGTTTTGGGCGGGTTCTCCACGTTTCGCGGGATTTTAATTATGTCACTGCTTTTGGCTGTCCTATCCCTTTTAATTTGGAGCAGCACTGGGGTAAGTCCCCTCGGGACCGGAATATCCCGTCCATTTCTCCCAACCCCGGTTTTACCAGGCCGGGGAACGTGCTCCTCTTGCAGTCCGCTGGGTACGATGTTGAGCCCCCTCTCCCTCTCTCCCGCATCTGTCAAGTGCGGATCTGTGGACTTGGCCCGTCTGATTAGCCTTATGGCTCTACAAGACAACTTTATTATTTCTTCAAGCTATGTTCATGATTTTGTGTTAGGTTCAAACACTAAGAGAGAGCCGTCAAAAAGTCCACCTAGGCCTGTCTATAGGTGTCTAATTGTACTCTTATTGCTGATTTCAGGAAATGTGCAACCTAACCCTGGACCAGAATATTGTGTTAATTTTAACACCCCTGCAGATTTTAAATCAAGGTCTGGTCTTGGTCTCATCCATTTGAATGTGCGCAGTTTGATTGCTAAAATGGATATGATTCGTATTTGGGCACATTCAACCGATGCTGATATAATAGTGATATCTGAAACTTGGCTGACCAAATCAATTTCAAGCAAGGATATTTGCATTGATGGCTATAATGTGTATAGGACTGATCGACCTAAAAAGGGTGGAGGTGTTGCAGTCTATGTTAAATCGAAGTTTCATGTAACAATTATTCTCTCTAAATCACTGACAAAACAATTTGAACTTTTGGCTCTTGACTTGGAAGTATCAAAAGCGCTCCATATTACTGTTGTTGGTTGCTACAGACCACCTTCAGCTGTCAGCGAAGCTTTACCATCTTTAATGCAGCTTTTGTCCAGTCTTAACTATACTGAAATTGTCATTGTGGGTGACCTTAACTGGAACTGGCTGCTACCAGCATCTGATGATGTTAAAACATACTGCAATTCCTTAAATCTCTTTCAGATTGTTGGCAGTCCCACTAGACCCAATCTGAAATCTCCTGAAAAATCCTCCTTAATTGATCTAATCCTTACAAATGCTTCTCATAAATACACCCCTGCTTCTGTATTTGCAAATGACATCAGTGACCACTGTGTCATTGCCACGGTACGGAATACAAAAGTCCCTAAGACAAAACCCCGTATCATCACAAAGCGTGATATGAAACATTTTGTAGAGCAGGGTTTTTTCCACGACCTGTTTCTATTTGATTGGGACAAAATCAATCTCATTGCAGATGTTGAAACTGCCTGGACATTATTTTATGATGGTTTTATTAAAATAGTTGATAGGCATGCCCCCTTAAGAGAATACAGAGTAAAAGGCAGAGACAATGCATGGTTCACATCAGATCTTTCTGATTTACTACACGAGCGCAATGTGGCATGGTCAAAAGCCAGGAGTACAGGTCTTGAGTCACATTGGCTGCTCTTCAGGCAGCTGCGAAATGCATTTACCGTTAAAATCAGAAATGCCAAAGCGGATCATCTCCTAACTGAAACTTCAGATAACCTAAATAATCCCCTTAAATTCTGGAAAACTATTAAATCATTAACTGGAAACAAAAATGTTATAGAGCTTCCTGATTGCATTGTGAAGGAGGACTCTGTTCAAATCTCTGATAAGACAGAAATGCTTGGTTGTTTTAATGAGCATTTTATTGCTTCTGGTTCTCTGTTTACCTCGCAGAACATAGCTCAAGGAGCCACTGATCGCTCTGACGGTGGTATCTGGGAGGGTGAACCGTTTAATTTTATTCCAGTAACAGTTTCAGAGGTGCATAAAGCCCTGAAAAGTTTGGAACCAAGAAAATCAGCAGGTCCTGACAACCTGGAGCCGTACTTTTTAAAGTTAGCAGCTGATTTTATAGCTTTGCCCTTGGCTTATCTTTTTAATCTGTCCTTGGAGACAAACGAAATTCCCCTTATTTGGAAATCTGCTTTTGTTCTCCCACTGTTAAAAGGGGGTGACCCCACTCACCTAAACAACTACAGACCCATCTCCAAATTATGTGTTTTAAATAAAGTACTGGAATCACTGGTCAATTTCCAATTGAAAGAGTTTTTATCAATAAATAATATTTTATCTGAGTTTCAATCTGGTTTCAGGAAAAATCACAACAGCTGCCTTAAAAGTAGTAAATGATCTTATTTACTTCTTAGACAATAGAGAGCATTGCGCAGCACTTTTTATTGACTTGTCAAAGGCTTTTGACACAGTGGATCATGCCTTACTGTTACAAAGACTTGTTAGTATCGGTCTTTCAGGTAAGGCTGTCTGTTGGTTCAAGAATTATCTTTCATGCAGATCACAGTGTGTGCGGGCAGAAGGCTTAACTTCAACATCTCTTCCGGTATCCAAGGGTGTGCCACAGGGATCTGTTTTAGGACCATTGTTATTTATTATTTACATTAACAGTCTTAATAACAATGTTTTGAATGCAAATTTGCATTTTTATGCTGATGATACAGTTATTTATTGTTCTGCGTCCACCCCGAAGCAGGCTCTTTGTCAGCTCCAGAATGCTTTTAACATTGTACAATCCAACATGTGTGATTTGAAACTTGTTTTAAATGCTGCCAAGACAAACCTAATGATGTTCTCGAAAGCAAAAGCCAAGGTCTTGGACCTTCCTCCTATCACCACCTTGCAGGGGACGGAGGTTGAATCTGTGTTGCAGTATAGGTATCTTGGAATTATAATTGACAATTCACTCTCTTTTAAACCACACATTGTGGAACTCTTGAAAAAATTAAGAATAAAATTAGGTTTTTTCTTTAGAAACAAGTCTTGTTTTTCCTATGAGGCCAAAAAGAGACTAGTGTCTGCAACCTTTCTGTCTGTGCTGGATTATGGAGATGTGGTTTATATGAATGCATCTTCTCAGTGCCTTCACTCGCTGGACACCGTCTACCACGGTGCACTGAGATTCATCACAAACCTCAGATCCTTGACGCACCACTGCAATCTATACACTCGTGTTGGATGGTCTTCCCTGACCACGCGTAGACTGAAACATTGGCACATCCTTATATATAAGGCTATTCTTGGTGCTCTTCCCCCTTATCTAAGTATGTACATAAATAAAAAATGCACTGGATCCTATCGGCTTCGCTCAGAGAACTTTTTCCTTTTAACTGTACCAAAGGTCCGTACTGAACTTGGGAAAAGGGCGTTCAGTTACGCTGCCCCTCAAGCTTGGAACCTGCTTCAAACTGAGCTGAAACTCAGAGAGCTGGTCTCATTAGAAACACTCAAAGCAACTTTAACTGTCCTCGAAGCAGGCCGCTGTGTCTGTAAATGCTTTGGCTAAACTTGGTGTATGACTGTGCTGTGATTGTGCGTTTTGTAATTGTTTGTAACTGTAAAACTGTCTGAAACTGTGCTGTTACCATTCTTGGGCCAGGACTCTCTTGAAAAAGAGATTTTTAATCTCAATGAGACCTATCCTGGTTAAATAAAGGTTAAATAAAATAAAATAAAAACCCAGGCAGTGATAAAGCGGAGTGTTCTAATGTTAAGAGTTGCGTGAATTTCATTCAAGGCAAGGCAAATGTATTTACTTAACACATACATAGGGTAAATTCAAAGTAGTACATTCACTGACATGAATGACATGGATATGGCGCCACCCTGTGTTATGTTTACAATGCAGATTATTGACATTAGGTCTGGCAATACAGTCAATCATTATCCTGGTGATTATTATAAACCTAGTAACCCCGCCCCCTTTAAAAAAAAACGGCTCTTTTGAATGGCTGTTTGAATGGAACGGAGCCATAAGATCCGGCTCCCTTCAAAGAGCCATAAGCATAATTCCCATCACTCGTATGTGCTCCTTCATTTTTTGTTTTTGATTCTGACACAAACATCCGAGGGGAGCGGGACTTTCAGGGGTGCGCCCCCATTGGCTACTGGTTTTAGAGTTACAGCCCAGTCCTCCGGCGATTGTACAGTGCAACTGCGGTAGCTGAGCATGGACAGAAGACCCCCAGAAGAACCAGCATTTCAATTATTATAATACTACAAGTGAAAATATATGTAAGTATTGATCATTTGTGCTCTACTATACGGTCTGTGTCTTTATTGTGTTAAGTGAGAAGTAAAGAAAAGCTGTGCTATGAAAGTTAGCTTTTGCTAACTTGAGATCCATAACAATGCTAGCTAAGTAGCCTAACAGCAGGGTTAGCTACTTAGCTACCAGTGCGTGAGCGCCAAACAGGTGTTACCGAATAAGATGTGGGCCGAACAACTGGTGATATTCTTTAACGGTATAGGCAGATGTATCAGGGTCGTGGCCTTTGTCGAATAACCAGGAAATACACATTTTGATCGCTTCTTCTGTCGTTTACATAAATCTTTTGGTATATTTGGCTCCATAGGAACACTTTGATGCACATTCAGTACCAGCGTGTGAGGTTGTGGTTGCGATGCCGATATGCGGACGCGTACAGCGAGGACTACAAAAAGACACATGAGGTGAATGGGGATGTCCGTTCAAAACATTGCAAGCTTGAATAAATCATTTAAACCAGTTATTTTTGTCAGACTTATTACTGAATATCATTCTTAATGTGATACCAAGTCCATCTGAGACCTGTGTATACCTTCAGACAGCCTAAGCACGCGTTGTTTACTCACAGTTTGAAAGTAGCGTGGAGAAGTCTTCAGCTGTGGAGCTGTGATCCGCCCAGGATACACTGTGATACGACTTCTGTGTCTTGTTCTTGTTGTCAGTCTTATATTTGTATCATGTATCGTTATTAATATGATGTCGAGTTGATTTGAGACCCGTTTATACGTTCATACTGTCTGTTAGTGAAACATACAGTCTGTCTGAGCTGTTTACACCCATCTCCAACGCAGCGTGGAGAGCTGTGGTAAACTCTGATCCGCTCAGATTAAACTGTGATACGACTTCTGTGGATATCAACCAGTGATCATGTTTAATATGAAAGACTACACACATATCACTTATCAAAACGGTATTCTGCACTTTGCCGCATGATGCATGCCCCTGAGCTGAGTTGTATTTGTCATACAAATGTTGAGCTTTGGCTTCTTTTCTATGCATTGAAAATGCTACACATGGGCTACTCATTTAAAGTATCAGATTTGAGCTCTCTTCCTATTCATTTCCAATTCTATTTAAAATAAATTGAAAAATAAAATTGAATTAATGGCACGATTAATTCGTTTTTTTCTATATGGAGACCTGTTGATAGTTAACTTCATATTTTTCATTTCCTAAAACAATTATGTTCCTCTCATGTTAACAGTGTGGATCATTGACACAGCGTAGTGTCCAGAGGTTTTATGCCGTTTCCCACTCCGTCTGAGGGGACAGCACGGAGGGGGGGCATGAAGAAAGACCTGCCAGCTTCATCCACGCTGGCGTTACTGTTATCACTTGCTCAGTGTCATTTAATTTGACCAAAGTTCTTTACACATACATTTAATAGGTTTTATTATTATCCACCTTTGTGTTTTATGTCCTTTTATTTAAAACATTCTTTGAGACTTCAAATTTTGGTTCAAATGTCAATAAATGTAATTTGTATAATCACTTTTTTGTCTTTATTCTACATGAAAATGTTAGAGATTCCATTCAAATCTGTTGATTATTCATATCTTCCTCAGGCTAGGAATAGTATGTCGAATATTTAATGCTAAATGTATATCATTTTCTCACAGGATATAGAATGAGACAACACAGTTTTTATCCATTGTGTATGAATGCTTCAGCTCTTCAGACCAACATAGTAAGATGTGAGCATGTTCCTAATTGTGTTGGTATGCAGCCTAGGTCTAATCTGTTTAATAAAGCAAATTTTGGAAAGTTGGAATAAAGACTATACAACACAAGTATAATGCACAGCAATCCATAAGATACGTCCGATATGTTCATGAAAACTCCCCAGGAGGCACCAACACTAACGTGGCCGAGTGGACTCCGGAGTTTGCTGCATGAGTTGCACTGTATGATCTGTGGTGTAGTGGGCTGTCACTCAAAAACTGAGTAGCCAATGGGGACACACCCCTGAAAGTCCCGCCCACCTGCGATGTGTGTGTCAGAATCGCAAACAAGTGTAATCAAGTTTACATGATTACACAAATGATTTGTTTGCAACTTATAGTTTTATTTTTTTAATAAAATTTGTTTTGCTTGACTTTTTTTTTTTCTCTTAAACTCTTAGTTGTGCTTGATTCTGAGAAAGTGTTGCTTTATCTTAATGACACAAAACGAATCTCATAGTTTAATAATATTGTTTGCTGAGACCAAAATTAAAGATCAAGCAGCATTTTAAAGTCTAAATATCCCTGCACATGTAGCAATGACATTTCTGCTATCTTTGCAAAACGGGCCTCGCTGCGGGGAAACGGTGGACCTCTGTCGCCTGTCAGCGCAACTTCAATGATGTCGTTTAAAAACGTAAAAAAGGAAGGGCGGTGCCGGTGTTGCAGTATAAACAGGGAGGTATCGAACATTACAAAGTAGGTGACTGTGTGGATGCCTGTTCAAAACATTGCAAACTTGAATCAATCGTTTAAATTATATATTTGTGTCCGACTTTCATTTGAACATCGTTCTTAATGTGATGTATAGTAGCTTTGATAGCTGCCCATACCTTCAGACAGCCTAAAAGTAAAACACAAGTTGTTTATTCACAGCCCAAACGCTCATCGAGATGACTGGATCATCTATGACAACTTGTGATCAGCTCCGATGAAATTGTGATATCACTTCTGTAGCTATTCTCCAGGGAGCACGTTTTTTTTATGAAATACCTGTATCCCTCTCATCACAACAAGACTCTACACTGTGCAGGAAAAACAATTACATACATACATGAGAATAACCTTGATGCATGGGAATGAAACACACAAACTATCTTCCGTGGCTACACTGATATGTCACAGTAACGGTAAACCACAGATATCCACGATATCGACCTCTCCCCCACAACCTCACATACGAGTACTGAATGTGCATCAAAGTGATCTTAGGAAGGCAGATATAGCAAAATATGAACGTAAACGACAAAACGAGGCGATCGACATGTTTATTTCCTGGTAAGTCAACAATGGGTCCTCAATGTACACGCCCCGGATTCCTATGACGAAAATAATAGAATGTCGCCAGGTGTCATGACTCAGTTTATACTGCAACACAACACAACAATACATTTGAAAAAGTCACACTTGACTCTACGTTGCTGATTTGTTATCAAGTCTGTAAATAATGTTTTTTGTGACATAGTTCTACAGTATAACAGAGTACTAATAATGTATTAAAAACCCAGCAGAGCCTGGTTTTAACCAACACTCACCTGGTTGCTCGTTCTCTGTTGAAGTGTAAAATGGAGTCTGGCTTCATCACCTTTACTTCCCTGTCTGCAGCTCCGCCCTCTGTTTATCAGCAGAGGAGAAGTACACAGATCTTGAGTAAAAGGACAAGTACTCAGATCTTGAGTAAAAGGAGAATAACTCAGTTATTGAGTAAAAGGAGAAGTACTCAGATATTGAACTTGAGTAAAAGTAGAAGTACTCAGGTCTTGTATTTGAGTACAAGTAGAAGTAGTCAGGTCTTGTTCTTGAGTAGAAGTTAGGTTTTGTAGGCTACTTGAGTAAAAGTAGAAGTACTCATGTATTCTACTTGAGTAAAAGGAGAAGTACTCATCTTCTTGAGTAAAAGTAGAAGTATGTTCTTGAGTAAAAGTAGAAGTACTCAGATCTTGTACTTGAGTAAAAGAAGTACTCAGATCTTGTACTTGAGTAAAAGTAGAAGTACTCAGGTCTTGTACTTGAGTAAAAGTAGAAGTACTCAGAGCTTGTTCTTGAGTAAAAGTAGAAGTACCAGGAATACTCTGTTACAGTAAAAGTCCTGCATTCAAAATGTTCCTCAAGTAAAAGTAGAAAAGTTTTATCATTAAAATAAAGTTATATATATGTTTAATGATTGATCATTAAAGTGTTCTCAAAGCTAGTAAAGGTGCAGCTAGTTTGAATGACTTCGTATACTGCAGGGTAGCTTCTGAATTTACTCCAGGTGGAACTAAAGTCTGATTTAACACTTGATTATATTTCAAATCATTCATCCAAATCTGTAAAGTAACTAAAGGTATTACATACTTGTAGTGGAGTAAAAGTACAAATGCAGGACTTTTACTTCTAACAGAGTATTCCTACACTCTGGTACTTCTACTTTTACTCAATTACAAGATATCAGTACTTCTTCCACCTCTGATTGGTTGAAATAATCCTCCTTACAATTCCCTGCTACGTCAGTTATTCTCATGTTTTATTTTGAAAAACTTCTCCCGGAAGTAGTATGGAACCTTTTCACTCATGCATTAGCTGACAGAAGTGCATCCCTGTTCCCGAGGAGAAGAACAACAAAGTCCCACCATGGCTGTTTTGTGGAATAAATTGTGACAACTACCGACAAGATGATGAACGACATCATAGAGGAACCGGAGAAGGACACCCTGCTGGAGCCGCAAGTCTTCCCGGTAATGTCTGCTAAAGATAGCCCGGCTCACGCTAACTTGTAAATAGAAACTGGGAGGCTAGTTGAAGACGGTTTTTATTAATGGGAGTAGTGGCCAAATGGCGGTACTACAACTTTAAGGATGTCACTGGTATAAAAACAGCTATATTACAGCAGCAAACTGAAGTATAATAATTAATAAAGCACAATTAATAATGAAATCCTGGCAAGTTATGTGGAACAATGACACAAAGGCTAAAGTTTATAATAAACTCAGACTGCGCATGCGCCATGGGCTCACATCTCTGTACTTTCAGCCTCTATTTTTGGCTTCATGCGCCACTGAGCAACTCTCATAGGAATGAACGCCTCTCTCTCTTTATTCATCCATAAGCTAGCTGCTAGCTGATTAGCTTAGCATGTGATTTTGACAGTTGTTTATATTAGTCGCGTTTACAAAATGAAATGTTTCTCTTTTTCGTAAAACAATGCTAAGATTGAGTTTGATTGACATTAAGTGACATTATATAGTTGGCCATAAACACCTACAGTGTTATACTTTCTTATTCCATAAACAGAGAACTGCTGGGGACATCTGGAGGAGTTTTCACTTTTTTAGAGACAGTTAAGGAGTAACTTATGTAGAAGTGGAAGAACTACTTTGATATCTAACTTAAGTAAAAGTAGCTTAATAGAAAACATACTATGTTACAAGTAAAAGTCCTGAATAAAAAAATGATTGCCTCAAAAGTACTTATTGTGTGTTATGTCCCATTTTAAAGTTATATACATGAATGTGTAATCAGCTTGTACAGGTACTGATACTGTTTACTTTAACAAATTGGATTTTAATTTGTTTAAGCATTAGTTATGGTAGCTGGTAAAAGAAGAGATATTTTTAAACGATGCATACAGTCTTTGTTAGAGAAATGTTTACTTTAAGGTCATTATGGTTTGAATGTTTGGCTTATTAATATAAGGCTTTAGATTCAAATAACTATTTATATTCTGTGAATTACACTAGGGTTTAAAAGATGAACCTTTAGATGATTAATAAGTTGATTGAAGTCTCTCGTTTTGCTGTGAATTGTGCGCTATCAAGGAGAATTAGACAGGGATCGATTCATCACATTATATCATGTAGAATTTGACTTATAAAACGGATGAGTCTAATCAAGCAATCTGATTGGTTCTTAGCCAGTATCCCTCCGCGTCTGAGAAAAAGCTACAACCTTTACAACTGTTACATTACGTCTGTTACGAAACTAACTAACTAACAAAGCTTAAAGGGGACCTATCATGCAAAATGCACTTTTGTACGTCTTTTATACATGAATATGTGTCCCCGGTGTTCCAAGGAACTCATCAAGTGTCAGAAAACACAACCCTCTCTATTTTCCTCCATACCCAAATCTCTAAAAACGGGGCTGCAACGGATCTGATACAGACTGATCCAGATTTGAACATTTCTCTGACGTCAGGACGGAGGAGCTCCGCCTATATGGCCAACGCTCCACCTATCAGGGGAATGAGAGGTTGCCGTGGCATGGTAACAGCATGGTAACAGCATGGTAACAGCATGGTAACAGCATGGTAACATGACACTCGTAACTCGGCCCCCTCCTTTGCAGGGGGGCGTGGTCAGCTGCAGCGCATTCAAAGACAGGGGTAGAGTAGAGCAAAATGAGGCATGGCTAAAATGCATGATCTGTTTGGTATTTTGAAATATACCTTATAGAGGTATGGCCCTTCAATATATTATTCAAATATATCATGCTAGGTCCACTTTAAGATGGAAACATTTAAGGTTAACTTCGACCTCCGGGGGGGTCTTACTATAGTATGGAGGAGTGGATTGAGCAGTGCCTATCTCCAGAAAAAAAAGCACCTAAACTACAACATGCAGAGCTACGTGAAGAGCAGGTAGACCAACTGGAAAAGTAACACCATTCAAAAGCTTTCTGATGCGGGTCTTGAAACAAAGCAGATAAATTATGACCGTTAGTGGCCACAGGTGCGTCCGTTACGAAACTAACTAACTAACAAAGCTTAAGATGGAAACATAACTTCGACCTCCGGGTACTTGCTTACTATGGTCGCGTCGGGCCGAACAACGCCCCTTAGCTGTGATATAATGACCATATACCACGGCCTGTTGTGAGCTATTGCTAGATTAATAATATATATTCACAAATTATCCTAAGTAGAAAGTACATTATTTGCCTCTGGATTATATTTTAGGAGAAGAACAGAGTAGCAGGAAATGTAAATACTGAAGTACTTGTACCTCATAATTGTATTGGTGTGAATGCACTTTGATCCACCGCTGACACTGGAGACACACTTTCGCTGATTCAATACATAAAGGTGGAAATTATATTTTAAACACATTGGATTTATAGTTTTTAAGACTTTTAAGGAACCCCTAAACATTTTATTCCCTTGTCCTTTGACACGTGATGCCCTTTATTTATTATATAATTGTCTTTTTTCGTTATTTTAAGGCATTTTCAAACACCAGCTAAAGACGCATCTTTTTAGATTAGCTTTTTATTAGCAACCGCCCACTTTAAATGTTCTTTTAGTCTTTATTATTCACCTACCTTTACATTGGTTTATTTATTGTTGTACCGATAAGCTCACTTTGTTTTATGGGGTTTTATATATTTTATATTGTTGAATCGACTCAGTCGTCTTGTGTCTTATCTGTCTGAGAGAAACCATTATCTATTATCATACCTTTTACCTCCTTGTGTCTATGAACCTGATCAAATGTTATATTGTGCTGCATGTACCTTTAAAGTTCTTAACAAATAATCTGAGTGGAATTTCTTGTTGAAGACCAGGACATGATGGATACACGGATCGTGTTCAAATCAATAGGCACGCAATGACTCAAATATTTGTGTCTCTTGTATTATTTAAAAACATTGTAAATGAACCTCTGGATGTCATGTTTTCAGCTCCATTGGCCTCCAGATGTTACTCCCACGGCCGGGTGGAGACGGACGAGGAGTTTGACGCCCGCTGGGTGACGTACTTCAGCAAACCTGACATCGATGCCTGGGAGCTGAGGAAAGGTACCTTTGTGCTTTTTAAATATATTCTAATGATGTGTCCTCGCTCTGTTGTTAATAGTGTGGTTAAAGTGATGGTTATAGTTTGGGTTTCATTGAAAAGTGTGGAAAAAAGAATACATTCTGTCAAAAGTTAGACCTATTTTCAGTAAATCTGGAAAAGTGTTCTGGTTGTTATAAGCCCCAATGTTTCTAGGAGTTGGGTTTTATTCCCACTTTTAACAAAACTGTATGTATTGTTTGGATAAAATTGTGCAATATAATGGTTGCTCTTCTTATTATTGCTTATTCTAAATATAGTAAAGGCAAGAGATGCAAATAAAGGACACAGCAGGACATTTAGATGAGAACACCAGGTCAAGCTAAATAAAATATATGATTGATATTAAATAAATAACCCAAAACAAAACAGAAAGGATCCCTAACGAACCTAATTCTGAACGACACACAGATTTAGTCGAAGTTACCGAGGGTCCCTGAACGCACCATACTCTGAACTACACACAGATATAGTCCAAGTTACTGAGGGTCCCTGAACGCACCATACTCTGAACTACACACAGATATAGTCCAAGTTACTGAGGGTCCCTGAACGCAACACACTCTGAACTACACAAACATATAGTCAAAGTTATTGAGGGTCCCTGAACACACCACACTCTGAACTACAAACACACAAAGCTGGGTTACTGAGGTTCCCGGAACGCACCACACTCTGAACTAAACACACCCAAAACTGGGTTACTGAGGTTCCCTGAACGCACCACACTCTGAACTACACACACATAAGGTCAAAGTTACTGAGGGTCCCTGAACGCACCACACTCTGAACTACACACATGTATGGTCAAAGTTACTGAGGGTCCCTGAACGCACCACACTCTGAACTACACATTTAAATAAGCAAAGTTACTGAGTGTCCATGAACGCACCACACTCTGAACTACACACACATATAATCAGAGTTTATGAGGGTCCCTGAACGCACCACACTCTGAACTAAACACACACACAGCTGGGATACTGAGGGTCCCTGAACTTACCACACTCTGAACTACACACACACACAGCTGGGTTGCTGAGGGTCCCTGAACTTAACACGCTCTGAACTACACACACACAGCTGGGTTACTGAGGGTCCCTGAACGCACCACATTCTGAACTACACATAGATATAATCAAAGTGACTGAGGGTCCCTGAACGCTCCAGACTCTGAACTACACACAGATATAGTCAAAGTTAATGAGGGTCCCTGAACGCACCACACTCTGAACTACACACATATATAATCTGTTAATGAGGGTCCCTGAACGCACCAAACTCTGAACTACACACACACACACAGCTGGGTTACTGAGGGTCCTTGAACGCACCACACTCTGAACTACACACACACAAAGCTGCGTTACTGAGGGTCCATGAACGCACCACACTCTGAACTACACACACACAAAGCTGCGTTACTGAGGTTCCCTGAACGCACCACACGCTGAACTACACACACATATAGTCAAAGTTAATGAGGGTCCCTGAACGCACCACACTCTGAACTACACACAGATATAATTAGAGTTAGTGTGGGTCCCTGAACACACCACACTCTGAACTACACACACACAATGCTGGTTACTGAGGTTCCCTGAACGCACCAAACTCTGAACTACACACAGATATAATCAAAGTGACTGAGGGTCCCTGAACGCACCACACTCTGCACTACACAAACATATAGTCAAAGTTACTGAGGGTCCCTGAACGTACCACACTCTGAACTACACAGATATAATCAGTTACTGAGGGTCCCTGAATGCACCGCACTCTGAACTACACACAGATATAATTAGAGTTAGTGTGGGTCCCTGAACTTACCACACTCTGAACTACACACACACACAGCTGGGTTACTGAGGGTCCCTGAACGCACCACACTCTGAACTACACACACATATGGTCAAAGTTACTGAGGGTCCCTGAACGCACCACACTCTGAACTACACACATATATAATCAGTATGTATTGTCCCATTTCATGTTTTGTAATAGTTTGAGGCAATATTATGAATGTGTCATTATGCTGCTGTCAAATCCTCGTCTCAGTACGATACCAGTCACCTCTGTGGAAACATTGGTATAACTGCCTTTATAATTTATATTGAACTGTATGTCTTTTAAAAATGGACCTTGAGTCTCTTCAATAAAGCTGACGAATATCTTCTCCACAAGAACTTGTCTTAAAGTAGTTTTTATGAACCTTAAATTCAGACGACTCTTGCTAATGATTGCTAATTCTTTCAAGTAATACATTTGTTTTTTAAATGAATGTAACCCTGAAGGCAAGAACACCCTGATCGGGTACGACCTGGTGCCCGTGGCTAAGATCGTGGACTCGGCGCTCAGAGCGTGCCGGAGACTGAACGACATGGCCAGCGCCATCCGTATCCTGGAGGCCGTTAAGGTGAGATCACTTATCGAATTGTGGAAGAAATGAGGCCCTATGTCTCCTCCTAACCACTCTTACTTAATGTCCACGACAATGTTCAAGATTCAAGGCTTTTATTGTCATGTGTACATAGCTACAGTTTAGATATGTCAATGACAATCTGAGGCTGATGAGACGGAGGGTGTTTTGGATGTGCCTCTGTTGTGGGAAAACTGCAAAGCGACTAAAAGCACATCTAGATACTTGAGTCCGTGCATAGCTTGTTGTTTCTTGAGGGTTTCATAAATGTGTGAAGCGAATTGGTTGCATGAAAGCCATTTAGTATCATTGTATATAACGGCTTTGAATAAATAATACTCTATGGAATTTATATACATAAACACTTATCTTTCGTAAAGGATGGTCCAGTGTTTCCTTAAGGAGACAACAAGGGAAGCAAGGTTCCCACTGAGAGACTTCTAGGTCAATTCACTCTGTTAGGAACATTTCTGAGTAAAAGATAAATCAAATAGTGCAAGAGAATGATTTGAGATGTGCAATAAATACAAATAGAATAGAAATAGTGAAAGAAGAGTCTAAGTAAATGGAATCTGATATATTAGATGAATAATTAGCAAGATGCAAACAGATGAATGTTTATGGATGGTCTTTAAAAAGTGCAGGTGTTTAATAACATATGGTGCAATATAATGGATTGAAGTAGAGAACAATATTATCACCGTAGTATTCCCATGTGTTGTGTATGGAGAGACTTGTTGTTTATTTGATTACTAGATGCTAATTGTTTTCTAAACCAATCATAAAGGAGGGCTTCAGTCCATATGTATTGCTGATCTCTGTAAGTAGTGTAAGCTGTGTTCTCCATAACAAAATCCTCTTCATTTGTTATTTCCTCTGTGTCTTTCAGGACAAAGCCGGCCCCCACAAAGAGATCTACCCGTACCTGATCCAGGAGCTGCAGCCCACGCTGTCAGAGCTCGGCATCTCGACTCCAGAACAGCTCGGCATGGACCAGTTATAGACCCTCCAGGTGACGATGCTCTCATTACAACATGTGTTTTTAGCACATCTCTGCACACGTGTCTCAGGGACAGTTTCATCCCAGAAATGACTCATCAGGGGTCTCCAAACCTCAGCAAATAAAAAAGTATAATGGAAAACGGCCCACATATAAAACGTGTGCTCGGCTTATATTGTACTTCTTAAATACGTATGTACAAATATATTACACAGTAGTATTCAGGTGTTAATGAGACCACTTTTCTAATAAAACTGGAAACATTTTTCTAACAAATCTTAGTTGATAAGAAAAAGTACTTATTTCCATAACAAGCTTGAAATACACCGTTCCTATTGCTCCTTATTTGAATCAATCTGAAGCTTCTGCTTTAAGGGATGAGCTGCCCACACTCTCGAGCATCACTTCCCTACATTTGATTGGTTTTGCTAACTTATAACTTCCCTTATGAGGCAATGAACCTCTACTGAGGGGCCCAGCCCTTCGTATATCTTTCTGTCTGTGGCCCTCAGTGAAAAAGGTTTGGCCACCCCGTGCTCTATTTACTAATTACTCTTCTTTGTAACTCACTTTTTAAATCAGTTTCTATCAATGTGTTGGACTCAGTTTCCCACGGTTACAGAAATCTGCCCTATAAATGTCTGCCTTTGACATTTTGAAACACACACAGTGGCATTTTTATATGTACAAAAGTGGTATCAAAAAGTGTAGTTTAGACAGAACCCATTCACTTTGACAGTGAGAGAGAGGGGCTAGATCGGGGCTTGACCCACATCGCTCAAAACGGCTCAATAGGCACACTGTAGACACTAAGTAGAAGAGCGCAAACTAAAACAGCAATGTACAGACGAATCAGATCATTAAACATGATCTGAAAATAGATTTTAACATATATTTTTTTTGCATATTTTTGGAATTATTATGTTCATTACTTTCCGCTGACACTAGGTGGGGCTGCCTCTGATGACGAGTCGCCACTGAACACACGTCTTTTTTCAAAAAGCACAAACCAGTTACTCAAAAAGAAATAGCTGTCCAGGTGAGAATCCACTCATTGAAACATGTGTTTAGCACATCTCTGGACACATCTCTGCACAGCCCTCCAATTTAAAATATAACACCTTGTAGTCTGTCATACATTCAGTGTTTTATAGAGCAGGGGTGTCCAAACTTTTTTCACCGGGGGCCACATACAGAAAAATATTTGAAGGGCTGGTCCGCTCAGTAGAGGTTTATTGGCTCATAAGTGAAGTTATAAGTTAGCAAAACCAATCAAATGTCAGTAAATGATGCTGCAGCCTACATGACAGCTTTCCACAGGGTTTCATTCATGTTGTTAGCAGCTCATTCCTTAAAAGAGAAGCCTCGGATCGCTCATCATACGAGGAAAAAGGAAGGGTTGTTATTTAAATAAGTTACTGGGCTCTCATCAACTTAGATTTGTTAGAACATATTTGTAATTGACTGAAAGTGGGCTCATTAACACATGAACACTACTGTGTAACATATGTTTACAGATATATTTAGGAAGTACAAGACAAGCTCAAGTTTCATTTTGTGGGCCGCATTCCATTATACTTTTTGCATTTGACACCCGGGCCGTAGTTTGGACATCCCTGTCTGTTATAGACCAAACGATGAATAAATAGTGAAACATAAGCATTAGTTGCAAAGGAAAGTCCGATTGGTGCATCCCGTCTCAAAGGATAGAATGAATGCATGTGCTCTGTTTTATATCAAAGTTAATATCATTGGGTTTTGGACTGGTACGACGACACGTTTAAAGACACCACCGTTATGGATTTGATGATCGACATGTCCACACATTTTTGACATAGACTCACATACTTTCAAATGCCTCAGTCAGTTTCATCCCTCAGGCAGACTGTTAAACACCTGAGCTCTGTGAAGAACATCCATAACATTCATCTGTCATCTTGCAATCTACTTATTTATATACGTAGTTATCACCGCAATAAACCGTATTTCATTTGGTCTTAATGTACATGATTTAATTTCATATTCTGTTCTTGTACATATTCTATTTACATGTATATAGACTTCTTGCACTCTTTTGTATTTGATGATATTTGTTGCGTTGTTGGAGGAGCTCAGGTCAGAAGAATTTCATTGCCATTTCTACACTGTAGCTTTGAGCATATCACAATACAACCTTTGAGTTTGAACGTCTGCACAGCCTTCTCTTGATAACTGGACTCAAACTCACACTGTACATTTCACATTTATATTCCATCTAATATTTAATCATCTGTTCCTGGCTAAATTAAAGTATATATATAGTCTTTTAATTTCTCTAATGTTCAATGCCTGGTCTTTTCATGCTGCTGCAACGCAAACATTCCCACATTGGGATCAATAAAGCACTTCTGATCTTATCGTATCTTAAAATATACCACCTTGTAGTCTGACATATATTCAGTGTTCCAAGTCTTTTAGTTTTTAGGTTTTTTAGGTTATTTTGTATTTAAATGTATATTTTTGACCTCTTTTTATATATACATAAACAACTTATTGTCTGAAGTTGTTAATGTTTGCACCACAATACACCAGAGCTAATCCCTCTATGTGTAGCTGGTGATAAAGTTGATTCTGAATTTAGGAAGTTGATGTGTGTTAAAATGTGCGGCAGCTCATGAATGATTTTGCTTTTGACTTCCTCTCATCTGAACATGTCTCCTTCTCCTCTCTCCTCAGGTCCTTGGATGTATAACGAGATGACGATGAGCTCTTCTGATTCCCCACTTTAAATATGTCTATATATTGTTGATCAAATCCATGCTTTCCTGTTGTGTACAAAATGGTTGACCTAATAATAAAGAAACCGATAATTTAAGAACGTGTGTTGTTCTTTTAGTTTTGTATATAAATGCATCGTATTTTCCAAGTTGATCAAATAAAGTCATACAAGATTAAAACATTGTTTATCTATCTTGGTCAAAGTGTTGATGAACCAGTTTGTACCTTTTGGTTTGATGAGCTTCAGGTCACCAGGACTTGCTTTGTTTCTATTTCTGTACTTGGGTATATTTCTACGCTGAAGGATTTTAATTCTGCTCTCTACAATATACACTGTAATTAAGAAAGTATTTCCTTATCCATAATTACTCGTGACATATTGCATAGTTATGATACCCCTGTTCTTTGGACACAATATACATAAGAAACAAGACTTTAAATCCATATTTATTCTATAAGAACTGCAGTGATTGCATATTTGAGTTTGGTTGTATTTGTTAACACAACTAAAGTACAGATTTTAATTATTGTTGTAGATTCACATATACACAAACCAAGTATAAAGTCCAGTTGTTGTTCTAATCAGTATTTACATATAAGTGCTTTGTTATTGTTTAACCTTTTATACACTGCAATAAAACAACACAAGTATTTGCTTCTGAATATGAAATAGAAACCTTGCAGACAGGTGTTTGCCCCTCTTTGCTCTTCTCTTCACCACCAGATGGCGACAGGAGTCTGGATATCTTTTTCTTTCTCATAAGCAATAAGTAGTACTGTATTAATGAACATTTTTATTTTTGTAGAAATACTGTAGGCTAACACACAAAAAAACAAGATACTTTTTCTTAATTACCGTGAGTCTTAGCTTCTAATTATGAAGTATTTCTAAATAAAACTTCGAATATAATCTTTTAAAAATGTTTTCCATTTATCAACTTAACTTTCTCCTTGTTTTGGAGATGCTAAGTTAAAATAGTTGTGTTTCTCATTGTAATGACTACAGAGATGGGAAAAGTACTCAGATATTGTTCTTGAGTAAAAGGAGAAGTACTCAGATCTTGTAGTACAAGTAGAAGTATTCAGATCTTGTACTTGAGTAAAAGTAGAAGTACTCAGATGTTGTACTTGAGTAAAAGTAGAAGTACCCAGATGTTGTACTTGAGTAAAAGTAGAAGTACTCAGATCTTGTACTTGAGTAAAAGTAGAAGTACCAGAGTGTAGGAATACTCTGTTACAGTAAAAGTCCTGCATTCAAAATGTTCCTCAAGTAAAAGTAGAAAAGTATGATCATCAAAATATAGTGAAAGTAGCGACAGTAAAAGTAGTCTTTGTGCAGATTGGTCCATTTCAGAATAATATATATTTAAGCAATAGCTCACTTCAGGCTTCGCGTCGGGCCGAACCACGCCCCTTAGCTGTAATATAATATACACAAGTTATTGAGCCGTTTCCGCTCTACATCCTGAACTCCTCCCTTCGATGCAATGCACTTCCGTTTTGGCGGACTGGGTTTGTTTTGCTAGCTAGCTCCGTTGTGCCGACAAAGCACTGATATCGCAGAGACAAAGAGGATATAACAATTACAACATGAAGAAAAGTGGTTCGGGAACTACGTGTGCGGTAGTTGGTTGCAATCACTCGAGAAAGCACCTGAACGAGTGGTTAGATAGAGAGTGCTACGACCACAAACCAGCACCCAGCACCCAGCCATGTTGTTCATTAAATACAGATAAACACAACAAATACTGCATGCATTGTATTTTTTAATATTATATATGAATATTTTCATAGTGATGTAATTGTGTGGGCTGCTTTTATATTTTAATTTGTAATACCTGTTAGGATTAAACATGTGATCTTTCTTGTTGAAGCCATTTCTTTAGTTTCCTCTCAACAATTAATTCATTCAGTGTTATTTATGTACAGTATGAGCTTAATATGAATGATGAACTGTGTTAAAAGAAATTGTAGCACTCTAAGGAAAAAATGAAATGCAATAATGCAATAACAGTGCAATAATGAAATTAAATTACATCAAACTTTATTTTCACTCAAACAGTACAGGCACATATGATATATTGCACAGCATAAAGAGATCATGTAAATTGTGCATTATGTAAACAACAGACAACTGTTGGCTCCTGTGGGCATGACCTAAATAAGGCAGTTTATTTTGGTTTTATGCTGGGCCACGTCGTCATGTTATCCTCCCAGTTTTGCACTGAATTCGGGTGGGGGAGAGTAACGCCATCTCCAGTCAAAGAAGTAGAATCGTGTTCCCAAGCTAGCATCACTGTTAGCATCGAAATCGCTGTGTTTACACCAGTGCCCGTCTGACTGTTTACATCGGTTTACACCGACAGACGCTGTGCAAAAGACTTCCGGCGGAAATGAAGTGCATTTGTGTAGTGTCATGGCGCTACCCGTGTTTTGGCGCGTAAACTTGTCTATACCACGGCCTGAAGTGAGCTATTGCTTTTATAAAACGGTTACCAAGTGTGGCAATATGAAAGAAAAATACACACTCTAATTTAAATAGTTTTTATTAGTAAATAATGATGTTCAAAATAAAATAGTCCATCCGTTGCCTTCTGCACAAAACATAGTGCAAGGTGGTTGCTATGCAACAACACTAAAAGCAAGCGAACATATTAGACAGAGAGCGTTGATCCATTATTTGGCTGTTTATTTACATTAATGTGTATGTTGCTGTTTATTGTGCATCCACTGAAAAACTGTCTAGCATCAGTAGCATGGCTTACGTGGTCACTTGTATAGTTGAGGTTGTTCGAGGCTGTTGCTTGGCGTGGCGAGAATATTGCTCCACTTTCTCCGGTCCCCGAGATTGGGCTTCCAGTAGCTCTGGAGAGAGCTTTCGCACCTGTGGCCACTAACGGTCATCATTTCTCTGCTTTGTTTCAAGACCTGCATCAGAAAGCTTTTGAATGGTGGTACTTTTCCAGTTGGTCTACCTGCTCTTCACGTAGCTCTGCATGTTGTACTGTAGTTTAGGTGCTTTTTTTTCTGGAGATAGGCACTGCTCAATCCACTCCTCCATACTATAGTAAGACCCCCCCGGAGGTCGAAGTTAATCTTAAATGTTTCCATTTTATGCTTTGTAAATTTGTTTCGTAACGGAAGAAATGTAAATATATTTATCAAACTGACAAGTCAAATCAAGCAATCTGATTGGTCGATAGCGTTTTTGCGGACCTCTTTGATTACAGATTTGAAAACATCGTTGCTTGCTTTAAAACTTAAAAGTAGCACAATTCATTATGTTAAACCTTCAAAAGTATCTAGATATCCCTGCCCTAATGCCAAATGAACTGCACACTGAATATGTTTTTGCCGTTTGATGTCTATGTCTGGACCGCTGTGTCAAAAAGGAGGGCTTCTGCCCCGTTACTTCTCCGCTGCTTTCTTGTTCCACAACGGTATACTGTTTTTCTCAGACGCGGAGGGATACTGACTTGTTGTGAAAAGTAACTTACAATTCTACCCGTGGTATACGCTCAGTATATCACGGCTAAGAACCAATCAGATTGCTTGATTTGACTTGTCCGTTTTATAATTAAGCAATAGCTCACGACAGGCCGTGGTATATGCTCATTATATCACAGCTAAGGGGCGTGGTTCGGCCCGACGCGAAGCGGAGGGTCGACAACCCCCTTAGCTGTGATATAATGAGCATATCACGGCCTGAAGTGAGCTATTGCTTTTATAAAACGGTTACCAAGTGTGGCAATATGAAAGAAAAATACACACTCTAATTTAAATAGTTTTTATCAGTAAATAATGATGTTCAAAATAAAATAGCGCCTCCGTTTGCCTTCTGCACAAAACATAGTGCAAGGTGGTTGCTATGCAACAACACTAACAGCAAGCGAACATATTAGACAGAGAGCGTTGATCCATTATTTGGCTGTTTATTTATATTAATGTGTATGTTGCTGTTTATTATGCATCCACTGAAAAACTGTCCAACATCAGTAGCATGGCTTACGTGGTCACTTGTATAGGTTGTTCGAGGCTGTTGCTTGGCGTGGCGAGAATATTGCTCCACTTTCTCCGGTCCCCGAGATTGGGCTTCCAGTAGCTCTGGAGAGAGCTTTCGCACCTGCGGCCACTAACGGTCATAATTTCTCTGCTTTGTTTCAAGACCTGCATCAGAAAGCTTTTGAATGGTGCTACTTTTCCAGTTGGTCTACCTGCTCTTCACGTAGCTCTGCATGTCGTAGTTTAGGTGCTTTTTTTTCTGTTGATAGGCACTACTCAATCCACTCCTCCATACTATAGTAAGACCCCCCCGGAGGTCGAAGTTAATCTTAAATGTTTCCATTTTATGCTTTGTAAGTTTGTTTCGTAACGGAAGAAATTTAAATATATTTATAAAACTGACAAGTCAAACCCAGCAATCTGATTGGTCGATAGCGTGTTTGCGGACCTCTTTGATTACAGATTTGAAAACATCGTTGCTTGCTTTAAAAGTAGCACAATTCATTATGTTAAAGCTTGGAAAGTATCTAGATACCCCTGCCCTAATGCCAAAGGAACTGCACACTGAATATCTTTTGCCGTTTGATGTCTATGTCCAGACCGCTGCGTAAAAAGGAGGCTTTCTGCCCCGTTACTTCTCCGCTGCTTTCTTGTTCCAGTATGAAAAGCAAACTGCAACCCAACGGTATACTGTCTTTCTCAGACGCGGAGGGATACTGACTTGTTGTGAAAAGTAACTTACAATTCTACCCGTGGTATACGCTCCGTATATCATGGCTAAGAACCAATCAGATTGCTTGATTTTACTTGTCCGTTTTATAAGATATGTTTTATAATGATTGATCAGTAAAGTGTTCTCAAAGCTGGTAAAGGTGCAGCTAGTTTGAATGACTTTGTGTACTGCAGGGTAGCTTGTGAATTTACTCCAGGTGGAACTAAAGTCTGATTTAACACTTGATTATATTTCACATCATTCATCCAGATCTGTGAAGTAACTAAAAGTATTACAAACATGTAGTGTAGAGTAGAAGTAGAAAGTACCATACAATTGCAATACTCAAGTAACGTATGAGTATCTCAGGTAACAAAACAGAGGACTAGACTTCAACTGTCACACACACTCCACAAGGTTTGCCTCAGCTCAAATTGAGCTCTTCGTAAAGATACGGGTCCAGCTCACGGAGAGCATTGATCAGAAACCTGCTGGCTGCAGCTCCTTTTCTTCGGATCGCGTCCACCACCTCTCGTGCTCCGTCATTTTGGGGTTTGGCTCTGGCTGACGTCATTTCAGATTCACTGATCACTTCAGACTCAAAGAGTTTATCCAGAAGGTCATTCAGGACAGTTTGAGTCACTCTTTGAATGAACTCTGTCCGAACTGAGCGCAGCCTCTGGTCTGCTGGGACTCTGCTCTCTGCTGGGACTCTGCTCGCTGATGGGACTCTGGTCTCTGGGACATTTCTCTGGGACAATTCCTTCCTTGGATCTGGAAGATAAACAAGGAAAATACTTTTGTTAACGAACAATCACATTAAACAGATCTCTTAAAAATTACTCAACATTCCCAGAGGGGGATTTCTGTTCACTTAAAGTTATAATATGTAACATTTCCTCATTAAAATCTAAAAAACTCCTACACCTGTATTATTTATAGTTTGTTGAGTTGTGTACAAACATTATCGCAAATGGTTCAGAGAAATGTGTAATTGTAATCAAGGTAACAGTACGTTCATCACAGTCTCCTGTAATGGCGGCGTATCCACTTAAGCATGAGAAGCTGAAGACTGCAACTCCCATAATGCCACGCTGTTTCACCACCGCACCACACTAGTTTTTATTATGGTTTTAGAATATAACAGGTTGTGTGTTTAATGTAGTAATGATGCGTTGCCATGGAGCCTTAATGGAGAATGCTATGAGATGGAGCTTTAGAGTTATCCAGTCTATCTCTGGGTCTGAGCTCAGGTGGAGTCTTTACCTTCCAGTGACACGCGACAATACCAGACTACGTTTCCACCTTGGTCCTTGACCTTCAAAACCACTCTCTCTGTGCTCGTCGTCAGGGAAACTAGAAATGTCGGGTAGTAGTTTGGTCCGAACCTGGAATCAAATGTTTTACTCTGGAAACCAGAAGCAGAAGTTAAATGTTTATCTGGATCTTTCCTGATTGTGAATCCACATGCAGATAAATGTGTGTTAATGATCATTATGTTTCTTTTGAGGAGTATCAGTGACTCACCTCAGGCTGAATGAAGAAGCCCTCAGGTTCACAGTGCACACTGTAACTTCGATCAATGTCCAGCTCACAGTCGGAGGAGATTGGGATGTTCACAGCACGTCTGTGTTTAACAACCTTCAGAAACAGGACATTTTGATCAATTTAAAACAACACGTTGACAGACCTGCTCTACAGAGATATTTGAATTACAATCAATTAAGAACAACAGATTGAGGACATATGTGAGTAGATTAATTCAAGTGTATAGGTTACATATTTTTGGATGAAATTCCAATTCTCCAACACATGTTTTAATATATTTATTAGGGTTGTTTACAGAGCCCCTAAAGCAGGGGTGCCCAACCAGTCGATCGCGGGGAGATTCCCAGTCGATCGCGAGATGTGTCTAAAAATAGAACAACAATATTCAGTTTTATCATTAATGTCCAATAACATAATCTTCCTGTGCCAGAATAATGCACTTGGACGCATCAAAGCTTTGTGATTGGCGTGACCCCATGTGTCGGGGCGTGGCTGGTGAGCAGTGGGTAGTGGCACTAGTTAGCTGACGTGGTCCGTGTCAACAGCAATGACAGTCCGCACACACACAAGACCGCAATTATGGCAGAAGCAAAAAAGCCCAAAATATATAATTTTCACTCCGAGAGGGAGGATGATTATTTTTGGTTTATTCCAATTCAAAGTCCATCTGTCTCTCATCTGAAATACGAGCATGGCTTTACCGAAGAAGGCTAATTTAGAGCGGCATTTCAAAACGGTGCACAAACGCTACGTGACGGAATTCCCTCCTAATTCTGCCCTACGCTCTCCTGTTTGTTGCGTGCATATGTAACAGAGTTAAACATGTGAATACATAATTATAAGTTTGTGAATGTTTCATTCATAATAAGTTGTGAATTTTAAGAGAAGAGATTGTTTCATTTAATATTTTGTTTCCCGTGGGAACACCTTCCCGTTGCACGTCTTTGTTTACTTCGGGTATGTATTTTCCACCCTCCGCGGACTGGCCATCTGGAGAATCACACAACGTCCGGTCGACGATGGCTGGCTCGATTCGCTGACGAAAGTCGCCGCCCTACATTTTTTATGTTTTTAAAAGTTGCACCAACAGAGGTCCGCCGTTTCCCCGCAGCGAGCCTCCCTCCCAGCTGACAGTTCGCTGGCACTTGGTTCAAAAAAGGTTGGGCAGCCCTGCCCTAAAGGGTCATGAAAAAAAATAAAAAGAGTATCTTGTGCGCTCGAAGAAGTTACCGGTTCACCAAGTAGGAGAGATGTGCCTTTTACACATCGCGCGCGTGTGTGTGTGTGTGTGTGTGTGTGTGTGTGTGTGTGTGTGTGTGTGTGTGTGTGTGTGTGTGTGTGTGTGTGTGTGTGTGTGTGTGTGTGTGTGTGTGTGTGTGTGTGTGTGTGTGTGTGTGTTGTGGGGAAATAACTTTGACCCAGTTTATCAGTTTGTACTGACCTCACTGAGCACAAGCACCTGTAGCCTTGGCTGCTGTGCTCTCAGTGTTTTGTCTCCCTGTTCCTGCCTGTTGGCGTCAGCTGATAGAGGTGTTATAGTTCTATCTTGTTATGCACAATGTTGATTCTCCTCTCAGAACTAGCTAAATACATGGGTCTGGGTTAGAGCGCTTGCATCTCAACCTGTGTCAACTCGTGGCTACATGTCTTGTGAATTCTCCGGCCGAAGCTCCAAATAAACCTTCAGTGTTTGCCATCAAAGCTCCAGTTCTCCTCGTGTCTCTCCGAGTCCTGTTTCCAATTGTATCAGAAGTTTCCCTCGTGTGTGTGTGTGTGTGTGTGTGTGTGTGTGTGTGTGTGTGTGTGTGTGTGTGTGTGTGTGTGTGTGTGTGTGTGTGTGTGTGTGTGTGTGTGTGTGTGTGTGTGTGCCAATGGCATTTTTTAAAGAAGATATTATGATAGTGTTGTTTGTTCCGGTGCACTCCGACAGGACTAACCACTAAATCGAGATTAAGATTAAACAAACTTCTTTCACTTGGGAACACACACCTATGGACCAATGGAGTTGGCCCGATGTGTGTAAATTACTGTTCATGGTAATTTGAAAACAAATGCTGGTGTCGGACACACACAAACACACTGAACATACAAACACAGAGTGGAGCTGAGCAGAGCTTAAAGTTAAAGCCTTTTATTGTCATTATACACAGTATAACTAGATTTAGAGTGCAACTCTGTCCCGGTGTGCAAAAAATACAAACACATACATAACACGAAAAAACACGGCAATAGGACAGACAACATAAACAATACACAAACATCATGCGCCCTGGTGACCGGACATCTCCTTCATAAAACGAGTAATAGGGGGAATAATCGGGCAGTTTGATGTGTGTAGAGGTGTGTGTGTGTGTGTGTGTGTGTGTGTGTGTGTGTGTGTGTGTGTGTGTGTGTGTGTATGTGTGTGTGTGTGTGTGTGTGTGTGTGTGTGTGTGTGTGTGTGTGTGTGTGTGTGTGTGTGTGTGTGTGTGTGTGTGTGTGTGTGTGTGTGTGTGTGTGTGTGGTTAAAACGTAGCAGCCTCGTCTCTCTTCAGCTGTTCTAATGAAGTGAAGGCGGTGTATAGAAGGCACATCTCTTCAATCAAGGCAGACTGGTCCACAGACTCTCCTGTTTGGTGAATCCGGTGCTTAAACAAATATCTCTACACCCTGGCCGAAATGTCTTTAAAATTAAGTCCGCGTTCGAAATACATCTTAAATAATATATGATATATGCAATGCCATTTCCCCACATAAACATAACAGAAACGGTCGTCTCCTGTGTGCTCCACTTCCTACTTGGGGCACCGGTCACTTTCTCGTGCGAACGAGAAAGTATATTATGCAAACGAGAAAGTATATCGTGCGAACGAGAAAGTTTATTATGCAAACAAGAAAGTATATCGTGCGAACGAGAAAGTATATTATGCAAACGAGAAAGTATATTGTAAGCAAAAGATACTTTTTGTTTTTCCATGACCCTTTAGGGGCTCCGTAGTTGTCAACATTAACGTGTCAAAAGTCGCGATTAATCTGGAAACCTTGACGCGTTAAAATAATTAATGCATATTAATCACATGACCAATTCCTGTAACGCGATCACACGTGATGCCGGCTCTAATCCCTAAAAACTACCAGAGGGTTGGCTAGCCATGGCTAACATCACTATGACAGTCTAACGGAAGATCAAGGACAAAACTCCCCAGTTTTAATACTTAATGTCCGGCTCTGACCTGAAGACGAGCAAATTACTTTTTGCTCCACTGATCTAAACAAACACTAGAGTTAGATATTTGAAACAATTACTATTTGTTTCAGATAGGAAAGTTTAAATGTAGTCAGAAGGTTTATTACCTGGGTGGGTTACTATACCCATCCCCCTACCTGAGGAAGACAAAAGGACTCCTCTCTTTTCCTCTCATCCCTGTAACCCCCTTTTTTTATTCCCTCAAATCCTTATCTCCTTAGCGTTTTCATTTTGTTTTATTAGTTCTTAGTTAGTATTAAACATTTCATTTTTTTTTTGTAACTAGTATATCCTCCGGCCACCTCCCCCAGGTCCACCGCTGTGTTCCCTCCTTTATGCAGCACAGCAGCAACCCGCTCATCGGTTCAGTAAGACAATGCAATCCATATGCTTGGTTTCAGTTATTGATTTAAAGGTCACCTATTAAGCAAAATCCACTTCTCCATGTCTCTTCTAAATCAACATGTGTCCCCTCTTTTCCATGTCTCTTCTACATCAACATGTGTCCCCTCTTCTTCATGTCTCTTCTACATCAACATGTGTCCCCTCTTCTCCATGTCTCTTCTAAATCAACATGTGTCCCCTCTTTTCCATGTCTCTTCTACATCAACATGTGTCCCCTCTTCTTCATGTCTCTTCTACATCAACATGTGTCCCCTCTTCTTCATGTCTCTTCTTCATCAACATGTGTCCCCTCTTCTTCATGTCTCTTCTACATCAACATGTGTCCCCTCTTCTTCATGTCTCTTCTACATCAACATGTGTCCCCTCTTCTTCATGTCTCTTCTTCATCAACATGTGTCCCCTCTTCTTCATGTCTCTTCTACATCAACATGTGTCCCCTCTTCTTCATGTCTCTTCTACATCAACATGTGTCCCCTCTGTGGAAAGAGACTCTGAAGGTTTCAGGAACAAAGATTCTCTCTCTTTTTGATCCATTTCTATAAAAACCTGTCTGAAAATGAGCTGATCAGATTTTGGTCACTTTGTGATGTCATAACGATGTGTTGGCTTGAGTAACCATTAGCCAATCACAAACCAAGGTAACCCCCCCCCCCCCCCCCCCCCCCCCTTATCACCTGAATCTCCTCCTAGAGCACCATTGAGTTCTTTGTAACCAAATCTCTCTCAGAGGGGCGTGGGAAGGGGCTCCTTATTTTCATCTAAAGTAACAGACAGAGAATCAGCACTTTGGTAACAGGGCTGAAACAGAGGGGATTATGGGTAATGCTGCAATGATCTGTTTGGTGTTTCAGCCAATCAGAGATAGGCTCTGGATATATCTGAGACCTATAATATATTGATGAAAAACAGTATAATAGGGGACCTTTAAGGCTTCGATTAGGGTTGGACTCCCAAAATGCTTCCCTTCAATCTTTCAGTTGTTGAGTGTTTCAACTGTGCCTTTCAGTATTTGCTAACCATCTGATTTACTGTTAATGTTAATTATGTAACCTACCATTCATACATTCATCATCACATTATTGATATAATACTTATGTCATTCTGTAGTTTATATATTCTTAGCAGTTCATGATTATTTCATTTATAAAGAACCATCCTATGTGTTTTGTGTGTGAACTAAATCAGCCTATGTTCACAGAGTAGATTCTCAGACGATGAGACTAATCGTGTTACCATCTCTCTCAGTTTGGAGCTTGGGGCCACAACTTCTTAATGTTTCTTTTTACGTATTTTAAAGTATTAAGGTATCGAGTTTGATAACCAGTAGAGTGTGGCACTCCACGTAAATAATTAAGAATTCATTATGAAATCTGCACAAGAAATATACGCAAAAAAAGATTCAGTTCAGATAGATCTGATTCCTCTCACAACCAAGAACGTTTGAAAAAAGGAGCAGTGGCTCAGTCAGTAGGGGCTTGGACTGGGAGCTCTAGGGTCCAGAGTTCCCGTTAGAATATTTTTTCGCCGGTCAACATGTCCGTTAAAGTTTAAATCTTCCGGATAAAATGAGAAAAGTGCCGGTCAAAGGTCTTCTTTGTTATTTATTGTGCTTTAAAACAAACTGATATGATTCGATATTAAACAAACTAATTATAGTAGATTAACTATTCAAAAGTGTACAGTAACTTACAATAACACGGGAATAATAAACGGAGCGCTCTCTCCCTCTCCTGACAGCCCGTCAGTATATCATGCAGCTCGCGGGTCAGTAATGAGTGACCCGAAAGTAAAACTAAACATATTACATTACATTGCATTTAGCTGACGCTTTTATCCAAAGCGACTTACAATAAGTGCATTTGACCAGGAAGATACAACCTTGAAGAAAACAGAATCATATAAGTACATCAGGTTTCATAGAGCCAAACATTTCAAGTGCTACTCAACTGGCTTTAGATAAGCCAGCCCTTTGTTAGTATATAAGTGCTTTGTTAGTAATTCTATCGCTCGAAGTGGAGTCTAAAGCAGGGGTGGGGAACCTCCGGCCCCCGGGCCGTATACGGCCCGCGAGACGATTTGGTATGGCCCTCAAGGTAATTTATAAACACACGCAAAAAAAATAATAATTGGAGAAATCTAGACCGCAAAAAAATTAAACAAGCGAGTACCTGTTTTTCCTAGCCAAGGTCAGGGTCCTTGAACACAACACGAGCCTAACGTGTCATCACGTGGTATATGTCTCGTCTCATAGGGTTCAGTTCTGAGGGAGAGCACCAGATCGTCGCTCCGGGTCTTCCAAAAATTGCAGTACCCATAAGGAGCCGTACACATGCCGCAGTTTTTGCGTGGCTGTGTCTTCAGTTGAAAGCCCAGTGGCGATCTGTTCATCTGTCATACTGATCTAACAGTCAATAACTTTGTTGTTATTAGCATCTGGTTAGCTAGCTATGCTAACGAATATAAGAAGCTTTTTCTACAACCAGTGAGGTAAAGGCACATCTTTATATGATCATTATAGTTATAAAGAAATAAGAGAATAAAGTAAACAGGTATAAAATACTATATGACGGTAAAAAAAGTTGTTATTAATAAACAAGAATACAGTTTGAAAGGAGAGTGATTTGTAAAATATCGATAAAGAAAAATAAATATGCTTAGAGTTCTGTTTCATATGGGTGTTGAGAGATGTATCCATAGATCTCTTAATGTTGCTCTCAAAGTGCACCAGATTGATGGTTTTAACTTCAACATTTTAAAAAAAATCTTCCCGGGGGAGCATGACCCCCGGACCCCCCTAAAGGAGGTTAGGTCCCCCCCCACCACTCAAATCATGTCCACATGGATAGGAAACTAAATACATTTGCACACATCTTGTGTCCATATCTATCTTTCTGTTGTGGTGGTCATGCCACACCGTGCACGTGCATGCATACGCGAGTCATGGTAAAAATATCTGGATTAAGAGGTTGCTTTTTCTTTGTAGAGCATGAAAGAAAGGCAAAATGAATGGGCTGTGATTTTAGTATTTTTAAGCAGAGGTCAATAACTTGTACGGCCCTCGGAGGAAATTGTAAAAATTGAAATGGCCCTTGAGAGGAAAAAGGTTCCCCACCCCTGGTCTAAAGAGATGAGTTTTCAGTCTGAAGAAGATGTGTAAGCTTTCTCCTTTCCTGATTTCAATGGGGAGCTCATTCCACCATTTTGGAGCCAGGATAGCAAACCCATGTGTTTTTGCTGACGGGAACTTGGGTCCCCCTCGCAGTGCGGGTGCAGCGAGCTGTTTGGCTGATGCAGAGCGGAGTGCACGTGCTGGGGTGTACGGTTTAACCATGTCCTGGATGTAGGAAGGGTCAGATCCATTCGCAGCATGGTACGCAAGTACCAGTGTCTTGAAGTGGATTCTAGCAGTTACTGGAAGCCAGTGAAGGGAGCGGAGGAGTGGTGTGGGAACATTTAGGAAGATTGAAGACCAAACGAGCCGCTGCATTCTGGATGAGCTGCAGAGGTCGGATGGCACATGCAGGTAGACCAGCCAGGAGGGAGTTGCAGTAGTCTAGGCGTGAGATGACGATGGCCTGGACCAGAACCTGCGCTGATGTCTGGGTCAGCTGTGGACGTATCCTCCTGATGTTGTAAGGCGTGTATCTGCAGCAGCGGGTTGTAGCAGCAATGTTTGCAGTGAAGGACAGTTTGTTATCTAGGATCACACCCAGATTCATTGCAGTCTGAGTCGGGGAAACAACAGAGGCGCCGATGTTGATTGTTAGGTCAAGAGTGGGACAATCTTTTCCCGGAAGGAAAAGCAGTTTAGTCTTGTCAAGGTTGAGCTTGAGGTGGTGAGCAGACATCCACCGAGAGATGTCTGCTAGGCAAGCAGAGATGCGTGCGAGGACCTGGGTCTCTGACCGGGGAAAGGAAATAATTAATTGGGTGTCATCAGCGTAGCAGTGGTATGAAAAACCATGCGGGCTAATGACAGACCCGAGCGAGTTTGTGTACAAGGAGAAGAGGAGGGGACCAAGAACAGAGCCCTGAGGGACCCCTGTAGTTAATTGACAAGGGTCGGACTCGGACCCTCTCCAAGTAACCCTGTAGGTGCGGTCTTTGAGGTATGAGGTGAGGAGGGAAAGTGCAGTGCCTGAAACTCCAAGTTCTTGGAGAGTGCGAAGGAGGATCTGATGGTTCACCGTGTCGAATGCAGCAGACAGGTCCAGAAGGATGATGACAGAGGAGAGGGAGGCTGCTTTAGCAGTGTGCAGTTCGTCAGAGACAGCAAGGAGAGCAGTTTCTGTTGAGTGACCTGCCTTGAAACCAGACTGGTGCGGATCCAGAAGGTTGTTCTGATGGAGATAACAGGAGAGTTATTAAAGACAGCGCGTTCAAGTGTTTTAGACAGGAACGGGAGGAGAGAGACTGGCCTGTAGTTTATAACATCAGACAGGTTGAGAGTGGGTTTCTTTAGGAGAGGGTTTACTCTTGCCTCCTTGAGACTGTTTGGAAAGTGACCAGAAGTTAGAGAAGTGTTGATGAAATGGGTGAATATCTATAACTAGTTACGGTAGTTTGAGAGGTAATTAAAATAGCTACGTGTGATATTCTAACCTGAAGTGTGTCTTTTGTTCCGGTCACCGCTGCATGTGAACATGCAGAGCTGCTTTCGACTCGTCAGCAGCAGCTCTCCTGTCAGATTAGACTTCACTCGCGTTTATGTCCATATCGATCAGATCTAGCTAGTTCCAGCTAATGATATAACTACCTGCTTATTAAAAGGCACCTAAACAATAAGCGTCGCTATGCAACTGGGTGAGGCCACAAAGTATTGCGCAGCATTATGCATGTGTTTACATGCCCACCGGAACCCCGAGGCATTACCAACAGATCAACGCACAATCAACCCATACAGGACATCTCTTTCTCCACATTAAGTGTTACACATTAGAATTGATTATTCTTGTCTGTCACATACTCTTTTGTCTGTCACGTAAGTGGCGCAAGTTGCGCAACTGATGCGGTATTGCGCTAAATGGACCAAAGTTCCCATCAGCAAAAACCCGTGGGTTTGCTATCCTGGCTCCAAAATGGTGGAATGAGCTCCTCACTGATGTACTTATATGATTCTGTTTTCTTCAAGGTTGTATCTTCCTGGTCGAATGTGCTTATTGTCAGTCACTTTGGATAAAAGCGTCAGCTAAATGCAATGTAATGTAATGTTTAGGCTATCTTCTCAAATATGTGGATTACTCTCTGTGAAACCAGTTAAATGGGCTAACGAGAGAGAGGCGCTGCAGAATTGACGTGGCAACTCTACCGTGAAGTCAGAACCTCTGGCTCTTGGACTTGTGATGTGAATTCTCCGGCCGAAGCTCCTAACTAAACCATCAGTGTTTGACATCAGAGCTCCAGCTCGCCCTGTGTCTCCTTCCTGAGTCGGTGACTCCCACTGCATTGATACACAGAAGTTTTCCCGCACACCTAGTACTAGACTCCTGGTACTAGGATGGGTAAAAAGCAGAGAACACATTTCACTGTCTGTGCATTTATGTGTGACCATTAAACAGGGTTTCATCCCTCCAATTATATTCTATTCTATTCAGTAGGGAGCCTGGGGCCACAACTTCTCTGTGGAAACAGCCGTGGTTTAAAACAATCATTTAGGCTGATGGTGAGCACGTTACCTCCTCCTCAAGGACGTTGTTCTGTAGCAGAAATACATCCAGTATTTGTTCCTCTCGGCCTGGGGGTCGTAGGAACAGCAGAATTTTGCCCTTTATTCGCCACTTTAGAAGCCTTCTCAATGGATCGATGATAAGGCCAAAGAGAGAGAGGTGAAGCACCTTCACCACCACGTGAGTGTGTGTGACCTCCAGCGGCTCCAAGATGCTCAGGCCTTCATCAGTGATGTGGACGACAGACAACAGGCCGTCCAGGAGCAGCGCTGTGGAGCAAAGAGCTGGTCATCTGTTGCATTGCTGCTAAAACAGCTTCATCATCTTCAATGTCACACCACTTTAGCTCAGAGCTAATGTTCATCTAATGTCATTCACTTTGGAGCCTCACTGGGATGTACCAGTTTATATCCTTCACCTTTTATTTGTAATGTTTAATTATTGTTGCGCCCCCCTGTGATCTTTCTGGATGTGAGTGTGTGTAATTATTGTCTAATTTACAAGACTGCTGAAATGTTTGTAATGTGCAGCCAGAACAGCTTGACTGTGTCCGGTCTCATGTCTGAGTGATTCTCTAGATGTGTGAAGAGTTCTCTAAAGCTTTTAGGGCGTAGAAAGTCTAACTTATAAATGTTGTTGTCTGTCGTTTTGCTTTGTACACGCTTCAGCCAGACTGACAATGTAAAGAGCAGAAAGAGCAAGAGATGGATAACAAAGTAATAATTAATCAAACTGCCAGCTGAGAGTGAGAGTTAGCGTTGAGTTAGCTCTGAAACATGCTGTGGACTGACAGGTCAGAGTTTAAATGTCTTTAATATCCAGTGAGGAGACTACAGAGGGCCCAAAGAAAATCCAACTCAGCATTTAGAGCTGCATTGCATCGTATGCTTCAATAATGATGTCATGAAACACATCGAGTAAATGGATGTTTTAATCATTTCATTCTTCTTCTTTTGGGGACTCAACTATTTTGATTGTAAAGAACAGATTTGATGTCTGAATGATCTAATCAAGGTTCAAGGTTCTCTATTTAGTCATACGTACATAGCTACAGTGTAGTTGTGCCGATGCAAATCTTGTGTCACAGGCTTCTCCAACAGAGCAACACAAAACACAGATACACAGAAAAATATAGTGCAAGTAAAGAGTAATACAAAAAGAAAAATAGTTTTAAATAAATGAAATAGTGCAATAAGAGTCTACATGCAAGTTATTGAAATAGGATGTATAGGTAAATAGATACATATTTAAAAATATTTTTTGAAGTAGCAGCCAGATGAATATTAAGGATGTTGTTTCAACTGTTCAGGTGTTTAACAGTCTTATTGTCTTTGTTAAACTAGTTCACTTTTGAACAGTAGTGGATGGTATAAGTTGCTAAACATTATATAAGTGTATTTGTTAACACTAGATGTCTTTACCATCCTCTGTCTCGCTGTGTGGCAGGTGGAGCTGGCAGACGGCAGCTTCATCAGAACTCTTCACGTCGAACAGCGGCCCTGCTGCCTGCTTGCCAGCTGATTGGAGGAGGCTCTCATCCCAAGTGGCCGCCCTGTACAGAAGCTCCGCCTCCTGAGCCATGACGAACACCAGGCCAGTCGAAGCGCACTGGAACTCACCTGGACCAGGACACCTGAACCTGTAGACACACAAGAGACAACTTACAACAACAAGCCTTCACTGGCCTGTGTTCTGACTGACAGGTGTTCATCCAGCTGGAGTCTGACCTGGAGGAGGGTTTGTTGAAAGATCTGAAACACCTGATGATTATAGGAACATCACTGAAGATGTGTCCACATGCATCAGGATGTGTGTAAACACATTTTCATTAAATTAACTAAATGTCTAGTCCAGCGAGGATCTAGACAAGAAAACAATCCTACACACAGAGGCATTATCTTATTCATGTCTGTTGGAAAGAGATTGGATGCAATACCTTAAGGGGAAAGACTTGAAATGAAACAAAATTAAATGAATATATATTTGTAATGTGTTTAAAATAACATGTTATAGGATTACCTGTATGAAGACTCAGTTGTGTGTTCAGGTGAGAAGGATTCAGGAGCCTGGAACAAACAAAGTTATTTATTTTACTAGAAATCAAGTTAAGCTTCAACTCTCAACTGCTCCTCTCTCACCTTTCTGTCTGTCTTCACTTCCTGTTCCACATCGGAGTCGCCTGATGGAGAGAAGAGGTGACAGAGAAAAATAATAATAAAACTATGATAATTATTATACTATAAATACCTTTTAAGATCAGATGTGTTGTACAATATCTGGATGAATGGAGGGTATGGGTTCAGTACTCACAGTTCTTCTGTATCTTGGCTCTGATTGTCTCTCCATTGATCCTGCAGGGATGAACACAATCCAACCATTTTAGATCAAGTTAAAATAATAGTTAGTTCTTTGAGTTAGTCAGCTTCAGAGTCCTGACTGATCCAATGCTTTACATCACATCATATCTTCTCTGCAAACACTACGACTGACTGCCCACAGCTCTCAGCTGCATTAGAGAATTCACTAGGCATTAGTCCAGGAACACAGAAAAACAAACAGACTACCTTTTTAACTGTAACATCCCATTTATCTGTTAATGAGTTGCTCCTGACTGAGATGTGGCGTTGCATTGTCAGCTTGTATTATATTGCTTGATAATAATGAAAGTAAAGAAACATAAGATGAACAAAATGAGAAACTGCAGACAAATGGTAACATCCATGATGTGTTGTGCTAAGCTAGGCTACGCCTGGAAGGTGGAGCTGGAGAGATTCCCCAGTGAGAGCAACACCTCCACCTCCCTGTGTTTAATACAATCCTGCTGAACCAGCAGAGAGTCGACCCCTTACTGACCTGAGAGTCTCCAGTCTGCAGTCTGGACTGTCCAGAAGATCTCTCAGCAGCTCCACTCCTGAATCCTGCAGATCGTTCTCACTCAGGGCCAGAGCTCTCAGATGGGAGGGGTTGGACTTCAGAGCTGAGATCAGAGCAGAAAAGCTGATCTCTGACAACCTGCAGTGCTCCAGACTGAATCAAGAAAACATGAAGTAAGTTTAGAAAAACTAAGTTTCAGCTTAAAATATTCAAGGTTCAATAATCTGGTTATAGCTGGAGAAGTAGAGAATGTAGGAGTTTATAAACCGTAGCGTGGCGTGGGAAAAAAATTAGGGGAAGCCAATAATACGTCCTATCTTCTGGGGTGTGGTGGTCAATGTAATAACGTAACCAGATGAGTGATTACAGCGCCCGGTATCATTTTACACACATTTGTATCATACAGATGCAGGACTTACACACGCCTGTTATCTGACCGACAGGTCCGCACGCACTCTCCAGCCGAAACTCTAATAAGCATTCATTCACAAACTAAATCAGGAGACCTTTAACGTTTTACGTCCGGTTCGCTCCTTTGTTCCTCGCTGTACACAGCTCCAGTTTGGGCATTGGCCGGTCATCAGATTTTATTTGTTGTTGCTGCTGCAGCAGAAGTTTAGTCCAATTATTTTTGATTAAATACTCCAAATCTCCACCCTCCATAATTGCACTTGCTTCAGTTGCATGCTACTTTCTAAAGGCGGTGAGAGTGGTGCAGTGACGCTATCTATCTTCTAATCTTCGATTCGATTTATGATTCGAAAATTATAAAAGTAGGGTAGACATGTGGATATTATCCGAATGAACAAAACGTGCATTTACCTAACAGGTTCATTTTCCACTGACCTTTTTTCGAGCTATTTTCCAAAATCCTATGGAGAAATCCCATTGCTATTTTGTCGAGGGAAACCGAGCGCAGCTTACTTCCGCTTTTTGGGACGCGTCACTGCACCACTAAGTTGATGCGATTTGATTGGATTGTGAGGTAAGGGAAGCCAGCCGCCTCTGGCTTCCCTTGGCATGGCCCTGACCAATCACAGGTTGGCAGGGGCATGACGTGAGCCTCATCTGATTGGTCAATCCCTCCATTTTTTTTCACCAAGGGAAGCACATTTCGGCTGGCCTCCTCTCGCAACAGAGTGCAATCTACTGTTTCACCATAACTTCTAGAGGGGCGCTGTTTCACTCTTTGTAAAATACTCAATGAGAATGGGGGAGAGACGGGCCGGCAGCAACACACAACAAAGAATTTCCGAAACTAAACGAAGTGTTTTTATTTATTTATTAAAATTATAACTAAAATCCGAAAAAACAGGGGAAGCATGGCTTCCCTTGGCCTCCAGGAGAAAACGCCACTGTTTATAAAGGGAAAAAACCCTGACAATAAAAAGTGGAGACTTCACATCTGAACCTCTGCTCCATCTACACTAACTCATGATGTGCAGCCAGACTAATAAAAACCCACTGAAACTGATTCAACTCAAGATCACACAGTTTACAAATATGACAAATATGTCGGGAGGAATTTAGAAGAAATGTGATAACAAATAAATAGAAAATATTTATTTCATAAATAGTGGAGCCATACATCCAAAGCATCTTCAGTTTAAACTACTAAGTCAGTATGAGCATCATGTAGCTTCATACACATGTGAGAAACAGCTCAAACTGAACATATTTGTTGGTGTTTGATAGTTTTAATATAAATGTTTAATAAATGTATTCATGTATTTATAATGTCATTTATTTTAAAAAAACATGATGAAGAATATACGATGAATTTGAGGTTTTTAGGAGGTTCAGAGTGAATCATGCAGAGTTTGATTTTCCCTTAACATTGCTCTGCCACTGTCAGGGAAAGAAACCACAGAAGAAGAAAACTGACTTCAGCATCAAGATACTCAGAGAGGATCAGGATAATATCAGCCTGATGTCTGCAGCTCAGAGTCAACACAACTCTCACATATTCATCTCAGCCCAGAAGTTAAAGATGGAGAACTGACCTGAGAGTCTCCAGTCTGCAGTCTGGACTCTCCAGAAGATCTCTCAGCAGCTCCACTCCTGAATCCTGCAGATCGTTGCTACTCAGGTCCAGAAGTGTCAGATGGGAGTGGTTGGACTTCAGAGCTGAGATCAGAGCAGAACAGCTGATCTCTGACAAACTGCAGCCAGTCAGTCTGAATAAAGAACACATGATCTCATGGTCAGTTCAAACTATTCAGTCAGTATAAGCATCTTTTAGCTTCATAAAAATGTTGGAAGAAGCAAATACTGAATATATTTTTTGTGTTTGATTGGAAATACTTATTCATTGTAATCATGTGTCTTTTATAATAATTCATTTATTTTATATAGGCGCCTTTCAAGGCTCTCAAGGTCGCCGTACAAACACATAAAAAACAAGATACACAATACATAACACCAGCATAAGAGACATAAACAAGACAATGCAGTATATATATAAATCAATCAAATAACCAAATAAATAAAAACAGAGGATGTGTGATGATAATGATCAGGGTGGATATGCGAGTGTGAAGAGATGTGTTTTGAGGCGTGATTTGAAAATGGGGAGAGAGTCAGTGTTGCGGATGTCAGGTGGGAGGGAGTTCCAGAGGCGGGGTGCAGAGCGGCTGAAGGCTCTAGATCCCATGGTGGTTAGACGGAAGGGGGGTGCAGTGAGGCTGAGGGAAGCAGAAGATCTGAGTGTGCGGATGGGTGTGTTGATGTGCAGGAGGTCGGAGAGGTACAGAGGAGTGAGGTTATGGATGGCCTTAAAGGCGAGGAGCAGAATCTTAAAAACGATACGGGATTTGACGGGGAGCCAGTGAAGTTGCTGAAGAACAGGAGTGATGTGGTTAATGGAGGAAGTTCTGGTGATGATGCGGGCGGCAGAGTTCTGAACCAGTTGAAGTCTGTGGATGGATTTGAGAGGGAGACCAAAGAGAAGGGAGTTGCACTAGTCGATGCGGGAAGTGACCAGGGTGTGAACAAGAATGGCGGTGGTCTTAGGGTTAAGGGACGGGCGGAGGCGGTTGATGTTGCGTAGATGGAAATAGGCAGACAGAGTGATATTACTGATGTGAGATTTGAATGAAAGTGTGCCGTCGAGGATGACACCCAGACTCTTAACCTGAGGGGAGGGGGAGACTGAAGACTGGTCTATAGTAATGGAGAAACTCTCAGGTTTGGTTTGGGTGGGTTTTGTGCCAATGAGGAGAACCTCGGTTTTATTGTCGTTAAGTTTGAGAAAGTTAGAGGAAAACCAGGATTTGATGTCGTGTAAGCAGTCAGACAGGGAGGATGGAGGGAGGATGGTGGTTGGTTTGGAGGACAAGTAAAGCTGGGTGTCATCCGCGTAGCAATGAAAGTGGATGTTGTGTTTATGGAAGATATTGCCAAGAGGAAGTAAATAGATGATAAAAAGAAGAGGCCCCAGGACAGAGCCCTGGGAAACACCGGTCGTGACTGGAAGTGGCTGTGATTTGAAGTGGCTGTGATTTGAAGGTTTTGAGTTGGATGAACTGAGTGCGGCCTGAGAGATATGATTTAAACCAGAGGAGGGGTGTGTCAGTGATCCCGATGGAGGTCAGTCTGTCAATGAGGATGCTGTGGGAAATGGTGTCAAAAGCTGCACTAAGATGAAGGAGGATGAGGATAGTTAATAGTCCGGAGTCAGCTGCCATGAGGAGGTCGTTATTGATTTTCACCAGTGCTGTTTCTGTGCTGTGATGGGGGCGGAAACCAGATTGAAATTGTTCGCACAGGTTATTGTCAGACAAGTGGGTATGGATCTGGGATGCAACAGTTTTTTCCAGGATATTTGAGAGAAAAGGTAGGTTAGATATGGGACGAAAGTTATTAAAATTGTTGCGGTCTGCACCAGGTTTCTTCAATATGGGCGTGATGGCGGCTGATTTGAAAAGTGAGGGAACAAGACCATATATATATATATATAATGTAGTAAAATAACATTTGACGGAGGTTCAGAGTGAATTATGCAGAGTTAGATTTTTCCTTAACATTGCTCTGCCACTGTCAGGGAAAGAAACCACCATCCATCCATCCATCCATCTTCTCCCGCTTATCCGTGGTCGGGTCGCGGAGGTAGCAGTTCCAGCAGAGAGCCCCAAACTTTCTTTTCCCTGGCCACATCAACCAGCTCTGACTGGGGGATCCCAAGGCGCTCCCAGGCCAGAGAAGAGATATAATCCCTCCATCTGGTTCTAGGTCTACCCCTTGGTCTCTTCCCAGCTGGACGTGCCTGGAACACCTCCCTAGGGAGGCGCCCAGGTGGCATCCTAACTAGGTGCCCGAACCACCTCAACTGGCTCCTTTCGACGTGAAGGAGGAGCGGTTCAACTCTGAGTCCCTCCCGGATGACCGAACTTCTCACCTTATCCCTAACTGTACGTCTACACTACAGGCATCAAAAAATGCTTTCAACGCTTCGCCCATTCACTTGAATGGGGTGACGTAGAAGATTTGTAATCTTCGCCGAACTGCATTGTGGGGAGCATGGCATGGCTTTGCAAGCATCACGAGCATCTATCGGCATCAAAAGTTGAACAATGTTCAACTTTTCAGGCTCGATGCTTGGCATCAGCCAATCAAATTCCGTTTATGCAAATCCCGCCAGTGCAAGCTCAGCCAATCAAACCGCGTACAAGCTGGGAGAGCCAGACCGCAGTTAATTTCCTCATATTCCAAACGAGATATTACGGTAGCAAATCACCCGGTTCTTTACGACCGAAACTATTTACCGGGATACAAACCGGAGGAACCAGGCATGGAGGGAGGTGGCAGAGACAGTGGGTGAAACTGATAGTTTTTTCGCCTGTTTGGAGAGTTTATATCCAGTTTACTTCGTTTTAACATTGCTATTGCTTTGTATGTCGGGGGCGGGAGATTCATGTGATTGGTTGCTCGCAAAAAATCGCCAAGCTTCAGACACGCCCAGCTTCAAGATTTTTTCATGCCTGTAGTGTAGACGGGCCGTAAGGGACACACCAGCCACCCTGCGGAGAAAACCCATCTCGGCCGCTTGTACCCGCGATCTCGTTCTTTCGGTCATGACCCATCCTTCATGACCATAGGTGAGGGTAGGAACGAAAATGGCCCGGTAGACAGAGAGCTTTGCCTTCTGGCTCAGCTCCCTTTTCGTCACAACGGTGCGGTAAAGAGACAGCAGTACCGCTCCCGCTGCTCCGATTCTCCGACCCATCTCACGCTCCATTGTTCCCTCATTCAAGAACAAGACCCCGAGATACTTGAACTCCTTCACTTGGGGTAAGGACTCATTCCCTACTTGGAGTGGACAGTCCATCGGTTTCCTGCTGAGAACCATGGCCTCAGATTTGGAGGTGCTGATCCTCATCCCAGCCGCTTCACACTCGGTTGCGAACCGATCCTGTGGATGCTGAAGGCCGCAGACCGATGAAGCCATCAGAACCACATCATCTGCAAAAAGCAGTGGTGCAATCCTTAGTCCACCGATCTGCAGACCCCCTCCCCCACGACTATGCCTCGAAATCCGATCCATGTATATTACAAACAGGATTGGTGATAAAGCACAGCCCTGGCGGAGGCCAACCCTCACCTGAAATGGGTCCGACTTACTGCCGAGGACCCGGACACAGCTCTCGCTTTGGGAGTACAGAGATTGGATGGCCCTGAGTAGAGACCCCCTCACCCCATACTCCCGCAGCACCTCCCACAGTGACTCCCTGGGAACCCGGTCATACGCCTTCTCCAAGTCTACAAAACACATGTAGACTGGATGAGCGTACTCCCAGGCCACCTCCAGGATCCTTGCGAGAGTAAAAAGCTGATCCGTCCTTCCACGACCAGGACGGAATCCGCATTGTTCCTCCTCAATCTGAGGTTCGACAATCGGCCTGACCCTCCTTTCGAGTACCTTAGAGTAAACTTTCCCGGGGAGGCTGAGTAGTGTGATGCCTCGGTAATTGGCACACACCCTCTGATCCCCCTTTTTGAAAAGGGGAACCACCACCCCGGTCTGCCACTCCTTCGGTACTGTTTCCGACTTCCAAGCAACGTTGATGAGACGTGTCAACCATGACAGTCCCTCAACACCCAGAGCCTTCAGCATTTCTGGGCGGATCTCATCCACCCCCGGGGCTTTGCCACTGTGAAGTTGTTTGACGACCTCAGTGACCTCCCCCCGGGAGATTGGTATCGATCCCCCGTCATACTCCAGCTCTGCCTCTAACATAGAGGGCGGAGTTGTCGGGTTCAGGAGTTCCTCAAAGTGCTCCTTCCAACGCCCTAACACTCCATCAGTTGAGGTCAACAACGTCCCATCCTTACTGTACACAGCTTGGATGGTTCCCTGCTTCCCCCTCCTGAGGTGTCGGACAGTTTTCCAGAACAACTTTGGTGCCGCCCGAAAGTCTTTTTCCATGTCTTCTCCGAACTTCTCCCACACCCGCTGCTTTGCCTCGGCCACGGCTGAGGCTGCTGCCCTTCGGGCCTGTCGGTACCTTGCCACTGCCTCGGGAGTCCCCCGGGATAACGAATCCCTGAAGGCCTCCTTCTTCAGTCGGACGGCTTCCCTGACCACCGGTGTCCACCAGGAGGTTCGAGGGTTACCGCCCCTTGAGGCACCTAGGACCTTGAGACCACAGCTCCCCGCCGCGGCTTCGGCAATAGAGGCTTTGAACACCGACCATTTTGGTTCAATGTCCCCAACCTCCACAGGAATGCCCGAAAAGCTCCGCCGGAGGTGTGAGTTGAAGGCCTCCTGAACTTGGGCTTCCTCCAGACGTTCCCAGTTCACCCGAACTACACGTTTGGGCTTACCATGTCTATCCAGAGGCTTCCCCCGCCACTCGAACCAACTCACCACCAGATGGTGATCAGTTGACAACTCCGCCCCTCTCTTCACCCGAGTGTCCAAAACATATGGCCTCAGATCCGATGATACGATAACAAAATCGATCATGGACCTTCTGCCTAGGGTGCTCTGGTACCACGTACACTTATGAGCATCCTTATGTTCGAACATGGTGTTTGTTATGGCCAATCCATGACTAGCACAGAAGTCCAGTAACAAACCACCACTCCGGTTCAGATCAGGGGGGCCGTTCCTCCCAATCACTCCCCTCCAAGTGTCTCCATCATTGCCCACATGTGCGTTGAAGTCTCCCAGCAAGATTAAAGAGTCCCCTTCAGGAGCCCCATACAGGACTCTTTCCAGGGTCTCCAAGAAGGCCGTATACTCTGAACTGCTGTTGGGTGCATAAGCACACACAACAGTCAGAGTTTTCCCCCCCATAACCCGCAGGCGTAGGGAGGCAACCCTCTCGTCCACTGGGGTAGACTCCAACAACGAAGCACCCAACCGGGGACTTGTGAGTATCCCCACACCCGCCCGGCGCCTCACACCTTGAGCAACTCCGGAGAAGAATAGAGTCCAACCCCTATCCAGAAGTAAGGTTCCAGAGCCGACGCTGTGCGTAGAGGTGAGCCCAACCAGATCCAACTGGTAACGCTCCACCTCCCGCACAAGCTCCGACTCCTTCCCCCCCAGAGAGGTGACGTTCCACGTCCCCAAAGCCAGCTTCTGTCGCCCGGGTCTGGTCCGTCGAGACCCTCTGCCTTCACTGCCACCCTTCTGGCAGCGCACCCGACCCCATCGCTGTTTCCCGTAGGTGGTGGGCCCGCGGGACGGAGAAGCGGAGGTGTTGCCCACGTCGCCTTTTCGGGCTGTCCCAGGCCGGGCTCCGTGGCAAGCCCGGCCACCAGACGCTCGCCGACGAGTCCTCCTTCTGGCCTGGCTCCAGAAGGGGACCCCGGGCTTCCTCCGGGCCGGGTATCCTCACTTCGTGTGTCGTCTTTCATGAGGTCTTGTGAACCAATCTTAGTCTGGCCCCTTGCCTGAGACCAATTTGCCATGGGAGACCCTACCAGGAACACAAGGTTCCAGACAACACAGCCCCCAGGTTCATCAGGGCACACAAACCTCTCTACCACGGTAAGGTGCTGGTTCTTCAGAGAGGGGAAAGAAACCACAGAAGAAGAAATACACTATAGCATCAAGATACTCAGTGAGGATCAAGATGATATCAGCCTGATGTCTGCAGCTCAGAGTCAACACAACTCTCACATATTAATCTCAGCACAGAAGTTAAAGATGGAGAACTGACCTGAGAGCCTCCAGTCTGCAGTCTGGACTCTCCAGAAGATCTCTCAGCAGCTCCACTCCTGAATCCTGCAGATCGTTGTTACTCAGGTTCAGATATCTCAGATGGGAGGGGTTGGACTTCAGAGCTGAGATCAGAGCAGAACAGCTGATCTCTGACAAACTGCAGCCAATCAGTCTGAATAAAGAACACATGATCACATGGTCAGCTCAAACTATTCAGTCAGTATAAGCATCTTTTAGCTTCATAAAAATGTTGGAAGAAGCAAATACTGAATATATTTCTTGTGTTTGGTTAGAAATACTTATTCGTTGTAATCATGTGTCTTTTATATAAAGTAGTAAAATAAAACTTGACGGAGGTTCAGAGTGAATCATGCAGAGTATGATTTTTCTTTAACATTACTCTGCCACTGTCAGGGAAAGAAACCACAGAAGAAGAAATAGGCTTTAGCATCAAGATACTCAGAGAGGATCAGGATCATATCAGCCTGATGTCTGCAGCTCAGAGTCAACACAACTCTCACATATTAATCTCAGCACAGAAGTTAAAGATGGAGAACTGACCTGAGAGTCTCCAGTCTGCAGTCTGGACTGTCCAGAAGATCTCTCAGCAGCTCCACTCCTGAATCCTGCAGATCGTTCCAACTCAGGTCCAGAACTCTCAGATGGGAGGGGTTGGACTTCAGAGCTGAGATCAGAGCAGAACAGCTGATCTCTGACAAACTGCAGTCTCTCAGTCTGAATAAAGAAAACATGATGTAAGTTTATAAAAACAAAGTTTCAGCTTAAAATATTCAAGGTTCAATAATCTGTTTATAGCTGGAGAAGTAGAGAATGTAGGAGTTTATAAAGTGGACACCCTGACAGGTTAAAAACTGTAAGATACAGAAAGAGAAAGAGCTCTCATTAATATGAAAGACAACGTGCTTCACCTTCAATAAGAAGTGGAGACTTCACATCTGAACCTCTGCTCCATCTACACTAACTCATGATGTGCAGCCAGACTAATAAAAACCCACTGAAACTGATTCAACTCAAGATCACAGAGTTTACAAATATGACAAATATGTCGGGATGAATTTTGAAGAAATGTGAGCAAAAATAAATAGAGAACATTTGTTTCAGAAATAGTGGAGCCATACATCCAAAGCATCTTCAGTTTAAACTAATTAGTCAATATGAGCATCATGTAGCTTCATACAAATGTGAGAAACAGCTCAAACTGAACATATTTGTGACTGTTTGATAGTTTTTATATGAAAGCTTAATTATTGTATTTATGTTTTTATAATGTCATTTATTTAAAATTAAAACATGATGGAGAATATAAGATGAATTTGAGGTTTTTAGGAGGTTCAGAGTGAATCATGCAGAATTTGATTTCTCCTTAACATTGCTCTGCCACTGTCAGGGAAAGAAACCACAGAAGAAGAAAACAGACTTCAGCATCAAGATACTCAGAGAGGATCAGGATGATATCAGCCTGATGTCTGCAGCTCAGAGTCAACACAACTCTCACATATTCATCTCAGCACAGAAGACAAAAATGGAGAACTGACCCGAGAGTCTTCAGTCTGCAGTCTGGACTCTCCAGAAGATCTCTCAGCAGCTCCACTCCTGAATCTTTCAGATCGTTCTTACTCAGGTCCAGCTGTCTCAGATGGGAGGGGTTGGACTTAAGAGCTGAGATCAGAGCAGAACAGCTGATCTCTGACAAGCTGCAGTGCCCCAGACTGAATAAAGAAAACATGATGTAACTTTAGAAAAAGAAAGTTTCATCTTAAAATATTCAAGGTTCAATAATCTGTTTATAGCTGGAGAAGTAGAGAATGTAGGAGTTTATAAAGTGGACATCCTGACAGGTTAAAAACTGTAAGATACAGAAAGAGAAAGGAGCTCTCATTAATATGAAAGACAACGTGCTTCACCTTCAATAAGAAGTGGAGACTTCACATCTGAACCTCTGCTCCATCTACACTAACTCATGATGTGCAGCCAGACTAATAAAAACCCACTGAAACTGATTCAACTCAAGATCACACAGTTTACAAATATGTCTGGTAACAAGTCACTCTGACTAACATGGGGCTTTGCATTGTCAGTTTGCATTATATTGTTCTTGGGAGAATGAAAGAAAAGAAACATAAGATGAACAAAAGGAGAAACTGCAGACAAATGGTAACATCCATGATTTGTTGTGCTAAGCTAGGCTACGCCTGGAAGGTGGAACTGGAGAGATTCCCCAGTGAGAGCAACACCTCCACCTCCCTGTGTTTAATACAATCCTGCTGAACCAGCAGAGAGTCGACCCCTTACTGACTCGAGAGTCTCCAGTCTGCAGTCTGGACTCTCCAGAAGATCTCTCAGCAGCTCCACTCCTGAATCCTGCAGAGCGTTGTGACTCAGGTCCAGATATCTCAGATGGGAGGGGTTGGACTTCAGAGCTGAGATCAGAGCAGAACAGCTGATCTCTGACAACCTGCAGCGCTCCAGCCTGAATAAAGATAACATGATATAACTTTAGAAAGCAATGTTCCTAGAAAGGGCGCTAAAGTCATTTCTGGCCCCGCCTACTTTCATTATAGCGAAGTGGAAAATAATAGTGTCTTCATGTCTTAAAGCTGCTGAGTCATATACTGCACCTCAAACAACAAATACATCCAAAGTTACAGTTTCTTTACTTCCTCTACAGAAAAAAGGACAGTGAAAGAAACTCAGAAATCTCAGTTAGAGTGTAAACCTGCTGCAGACCCAAAACTTGGTAAGGTTTAATAATCGGTTCAGAGCTCAAAATGGTTTTAATTTCAGCAATGATGTGGAAAATCCCTCTCCCACTCCGGCCTCCCTCTACCTGCTCCCTCCTCCAGCTCACCTGTGGACAATCCTTTCCCCCATAAACAAAGAAGCTGGCTGGCCTCATGCAACTCCTGAGAACCAATTGTTTGTCTGAGTAAATAATCAGTACGTGTTCCTTTCCTTTGTTTTGTATGTTCATAGCAGCTCGAGTAGTTTACCTCCCTCTGTTCTGTACCGTTTAGATTTGGTTCCTTTATTTCTACATTACATATAATAATATAGAAAGATAACTGCTTTGCTGGAATATCATTTGAAGTATGAATGTTACGTTTGAACTAACTAAGATGTGGTGTACTTTCCTACCAGATCAACCAGACAACAATTAAGACAAACAAGAATCAACAAATTACAATAAAAACAACGATCTGGAACTCCTGCCTCCGTGTGTGTCACGATCTGTCTGTGTTGTGTTTTTTCTTGTCTTTTTCTGTCTTTGGTTTCCTGTTTTATTTTGTAAAGGGTTCACCTCCTGTCTTGCCTGTTGCTTTCTTTCTGTTTTCCCTCCCTGATTACCCGATTGTGTTCACCTGTGGCCCCTGTGTTTTCTCCTCCCTCCTCACCTGTGTCTTGTTTGTGTGATTAGTCTTGTGTGAATTTAAGTTCTGGTTTTTCTGTCTGTCTTTGTCGGTTCGTCTTGTGTTGTGAGTAAGTCTCCGGTGAGTGTTCTGTTTCATTATAGCCTTGAAATAAAGGAATTTTCACTTTAATCTGCATTTGGGTCCTGCTTCATTTACACACCGTGACAGTACGAACCGACCAAAATATGGGCCCAGCAGATCCTTTTGAGCAGGAGATATTGGAGTTTTCCTTTTCTTTGATTAACTGCTCTGATCGATGAATGGGAGCGTCCAGGGTTCAGCAGTGAGAGGCTGCTCTGGCAGAAGCATGCCAGATTACAATGGAGAAACCAGGCTTGGTTAAATTCTTACCGGGCGGGATGTTGGATTTCCTCATGGTGTGTTATCCCCTGCCTGCTAGCCCCGGGCATGCTAGCTCCCTGCCTTCCAATTCCCGTTATTACACGCATCGGTGTGGTCCGTTTGGAGTCAACCCTGGCTTCTGCCCCAGTGCCTGCTCCTGTCCAGGAGTCGTTCTCTGGAACTCGTCTTGCTTTTGGAGGTCCACGGAGCCTCCAAACGGCTCCTAAAGAAAGGAGTCGCAAGGCCAGGTTTGCAGCTCGAGCCCAAAGAGCCATGGTTCCAGGCCCAGTTCCGGCCCCAGCAGCCATGGTTCCGGCCCCAGTTCCGGCCCCAGCGGCCATGTTTCCGGCCCTGGTTCCAGCCCCAGTTCTGGCCCCAGCAGCCATGGTTACAGACGAAGTTCTGGCCCCAGCAGCCATGGTCCTTGCCCCAGAACCGGCCCACACAGCCATGATCCAGGCTTCAGTTCCGGTCCCCACAGCCATGGTTCCGGCTCCAGAACCGGCCCACACAGCCATGGTTCCGGCTCCAGAGCCGGCCCACACAGCCATGGTTCCGGCTCCAGTGCCGGCCCCAGCAGCCATATTTCCGGCTCCAGAAGTGGACCTTACAGCCATGTTTCCGGCTCCAGAACCGGACCTTACAGCCATGGTCCCGGCTTCAGTACCGGCTCCAGTAACCATGGTCCCGACTCCATTTTCGGCTCCAGTACTGGCTCTCCGGCCGACGCCAGCTCCCCGTGTCCTGTCGGCGTACCGGTCGACTCCAGCACCTCGTCTCCTGTTGGCTCTCCGGCCGACGCCAGCTCCCCGAGTTCTGTCGGCGTACCGGCCGATGCCAACCCTATGTCCAGTGCCGTTGGAGGTTCCGCTGGGGGTCCTTCCGGCTCCGTGTCCTGTCCCGTTGGGGGTCCCGCCGACTGCTCTCCTGCCGGGGGTCCTGCCAATCCCATATCCTGTCCCGTTGGGGGTCCCGCCGACTGCTCTCCTGCCGGGGGTCCTGCCAACCCTGTGTCCTGTCCCGTTGGAGGTTCCCCCGGGGGTCCTGCCAACCCTGTGTCCTGTCCCGTTGGGGGTCCCGCCGAATACTCTTCTGCCGGGGGTCCTGCCAACCCCTTGTCCTGTTCCATTGGAGGCCCCGCCATTACCTGTCTCGCCGGGGGTCCTGCCAACTCCTGGTCCTCTTCCGTGGGGGATCCTGCAGAAGCCTGTCCCGCCGGCTCTGGTTCCTGTTCAGCCGACACCGGGTCCTGCCCAGCCTCCGGAGCTGTCTGGTCTTTGCCCTCGAGCCCGGCCCCCTGAGAGCCGCGGTCTTCGCCCTCGGGCCCGGCCCCCTAACTCTTCCTGCCGCTGCCTTCGCCCTCATGCTCGGCCCCCTGAGTTCGCCCGCTGTGGCCTTCGCCCCTCCTTGGACTCTGCCTTGCCCCCGGGCCATCCGCCCGAGTCCCCCTTTTTAGACTCTGCCTTGCCCCCGGGCCGTCCGCCCGAGTCCCCCTTTTTGGACTCTGCCTTGCCCCCGGGTTGTCCGCCCGAGACCCCTTAGTTTTGTGGAATTTTCACTTTAATCTGCATTTGGGTCCTGCTTCCTTCACACACCGTGACAATGTGCTCATCCTAAATCCACTGCGTTGACTGTTTAATCCTTGAACCAACCACCCTCACCACCCTCCATATTCTTCAAATGATGTCGATTCAAAACAATTGATAAGCTCAAACTCTCTGCAGCAGTTTTTCTCAGCAACACATTTGACCTCCTTCATCTCCCTCACAGCTCATCAGTACTGACAGCATCTTCACTGACTCATGGAGCACAGTGAGAGTGAAGGCTGAAAGGATGTCTCAGATGAGAGCGGTTGGACTTCAGAGTCACACATTTACTTTCTCTGCTTTTTGTTATTCTTTAAAATATTCAGCCATTTAGAAAGAAACTCTGGAATTAGAAATAATATAAATGTTAAATAAATAAAAATCCACATGAACTACAGCCAGTGATCTGACCTGAGAGTCTCCAGTTTACAGTTTGGACTGTTTAGTCCAGAACTCAGCATCTCCACTCCTGAATCCTGCAGCTTGTTGTCTCTCAGGTCCAGCTCTCTCAGGTGGGAGGGGTCGGACTTCAGAGCGGAGGCCACGACTTCACAGTCAGAGTCTGAGATTCCACAGTTAGGAAATCTACAATGACACATATATTACAGCATATGTTATTACAAAACAAGGGGATTTTACTTCATGCATTAGTTGAAAAAACATGTTGAATATAATGTTTTGAATAACTCTGATGTTAGTACAATGAATATTTTATTGAGTTTGCTGTAAGCATTTTCAGTGTGATCTGATCCCATGTTTGTCCCGTAGGACCTACCTTCTGCTGTCAGTGAACAGAAATTAAACAAATCGACAATATAAGAGATTTACATAATGAAAAGTTCATATATTTGGAGGTGCATGACAATGAATGCATAATGTGTTGGCTTCTCAAAGCATCTAAGAATGTATAATGCACACAAACATATTGAACAAACCAATTCGTTTACATTATTTTCAACAAAACACCATGAAAAAGATGTTACCTGTGTATCAGCGTTAAAACACAATCTGACCTCTGTTATTGGTGGGATTATGTAGATCTTGTTTTAAAAGAGTCAACATAAATCAGATATTACTCTGTGTCTGATTTAACTATTAAGAAACTGCAGTAATGTAATAATAACTTTACTGCATTCACTGATATCTGTGAAATACTGCTGTATGTTGTGATCACATGTTGCTGTGATGAATAATAAGTCCTTAAGAACAATTAAGAAAAGAAAGAACTGAAACATTAACATTAATTATTAGAATAATTAGATTTTACTGTCACAGTATTTGAAACTCCAAAAAGTTGTATAGTGTTTATTCGAAAACTAAACTTAATATCTACATTCGTTTATAAAGTTAATCACATCTGGACTCACACAGCCTTGCTGCAGTTCCCCAAAGCTGGAATCACTCTCCGTCGTCCCTCCTCTGATGTTTCGTACTTCTCGTGGTCCAACTCATCCAGAACCTCCTCTGACATCTGCAGCCTGTAGGCCAGAGAAGACAAGTAGATCCCTGATCTGTTCTCTGACTTCAGGAAGTCTGTGATCTCCTGATGTACTGAATGGTCCTTCATCTCTGTCAGACAGTGGAAGATGTTAATGCTCCTGTCAAGAGAGATTTCATCACTGTTCATCTTCTTCAGGTTGTTGATGGCTCTCTGGATGGTTTCTGGTCTGTCGTCTATGCGACCCAGCCGGCCTCCTAACAGTCTCTGGTTGAATGTTGGTCTGTTGTCTGTGCGACCCAGCCGGCCTCCTAACAGTCTCTGGATGAATGTTGGTCTGTTGTCTGTGCGACCCAGCCGGCCTCCTAACAGTCTCTGGATGAATGTTGGTCTGTTGTCTGTGCGACCCAGCAGGCCTCCTAACAGTCTCTGGTTGGACTCCAGAGAGAGGCCGTGGAGAAAGCGGACAAACAGGTCCAGGTGGCCATTTTTACTTCTGAGGGATTTCTCCATGGCTCCCCCCAGGAAGAAATCCAGGGATGGGTAATCCTGATCACTGTTATACCTGTTGCTATAGTCTCCCAGCAGGAAGTCCTTCAGTACCGCTGTGTTCCTGTTGGTGTAACAGTGGAACATGTAGACTGCAGCCAGAAACTCCTGAATGCTCAGATGAACAAAGCAGTAGACTGTTTTCTGGAAGATCACACTCTCTCTTTTGAAGATCTGTGTACAAACTCCTGAGTGCACCAAGGCCTCGGAGACATCAAGACCACAGCGCTGCAGGTCTTCTTGGTAGAACATGATGTCTCCTTTCTCCAGATGTTCAAACGCCAGCCTCCCCAGCTTCAGAAGAACCTCCCTGTCAGCCTTCGTCAGCTGCTGTGGACTCGTCTCATGTCCCTCTTCATACTTCTGCTTCTTCCTCTTTGTCTGGACCAGCAGGAAGTGTGAGTACAGGTCAGTGAGGGTCTTGGGCAGCTCTCCTCTCTGGTCTGTAGTCAACATGTGGTCCAGAACTGCAGCAGTGATCCAGCAGAAGACTGGGATCTGACACATGATGTGGAGGCTCCTGGAGCTCTTGATGTGAGAGATGATTCTGCTGGACAGTTCTTCATCACTCCATCTCCTCCTGAAGTACACCTCCTTCTGGGCGTCAGTGAAGCCTCGTACTTCTGTCACCCTGTCCACACACTCAAGAGGGATCTGATTGGCCGCTGCAGGTCGGGAAGTTATCCAGACGAGAGCCGAGGGAAGCAGCTTCCCCCTGATGAGGTTTGTCAGCAGCACGTTGACTGAGGACTGCTGAGAGACATCAGACACAACCTCATTGTTTCTGAAGTCCAGAGAAAGTCTGCTTTCATCCAGGCCGTCAAAGATGAGCAGCACTTTGCAGACAGCCAGCTGCTCTGCTGTGAGCTTCTGTAAGGTTGGATGGAAAACATGGAGCAGCCTGAGAAGACTGTACTGCTCACCTTTGATCAGGTTCAGCTCCCTGAAGGAGAGCGGGATCACCAGACGGACATCTTGGTTTCCCAAACCCTCGGCCCAGTCCAGAGTGAACTTCTGCACTGAGAAGGTTTTTCCAACTCCAGCGACTCCGTTGGTCAGGACCGCTCTGATGAGAATCTGTTGGTCAGGGGAGGCTTTAAAGATGTCCTGGCACTTGATTGGAGGGTCATGGAGGGGCTTCTTCTTGGAAGCTGTCTCCAGCTGCCTCACCTCATGTTGGGTATTAACCTCTTCACTCTGGCCTTGTGTGATGTAGAGCTCAGTGAAGATCCTGTTGAGGAGGGTTTCACTTTGATCAGTTCCTTCAGTCAGATGTTCACATCTCCTCCTCAGACTGATCCTATGTTCATCTAAAACCTCCTGCAGACCACTATCTGCTGAAGGAGAAGGAAACGTGTGAGAAATACAAATAAAACAAATAAATAAAAGGGTTCAGAATGAATGTGTCTTTGCTGTAACAAATAAACCAGGAAGAATCCTGTTTTCAGACGTGAAGACCCCAGCAGACAGATATGTAGACTTACTTCGTACAGTGCTGGTCTGACCGGCTCTCTGCACTCCAGCTCTTGTTCTGGATGTGTTCCTCTTCCCTCTGTTGAGATGAACACATCCTTTATAGCGCAGGTATATGTACATAATAAAAAACATCTTCCTGTTTGGATTCATAACATCATTCAAAGTCGGACACAGCAAGTTCATCGCATATAGCAACTCACACGTCATCAAAATTAGGGCTGGGCGATACGGCCCAAAAATAATATTATAATATTATATATTATTATATGATATTATATAATATTATATAATAATAATATTGAAATCCCGTTCCATACCCAATACGCCAGTATGAGGATTGTTAAATTAAGACATTAAGGGCTATTCATGATAATTTGCATCTCGTCTTCATCTATTGAACATCGTGGATCACGTTGTGTTACGACTGGAGCACACAAAAAATGATAGGACCCAATTGCACGACTCCAGACAAAAGATTATTAAAAAAAGGTTTTTACTTGCGGTGATAAGCAAGGCAATAATACAATACAATCACATAAGCAGAGTTAGGACTCTAAAAAATGACAAAAGCTTAGATAACACAATGGCTGACTAGTATCACAAGGTTCAAAAAAGATCTGGCACTTGGCACAGGGAACACACAAAATATATACACATACAAGGGACTCTACAGGTGCAAACAATAACGGCCCGTCCACACTACAGCTTCGACAGCTTCAAAAACGGTTTCCAACGCATCTGCCCATTCAATTTGAATGGGGTGACGTCACATTGCCTCGCTTTTCGCCGAACTGAATTGTGGGTAGCATAGCGGTCCGTCTCCGCCGTCTCCGGCTGCAGAAGTTGATTCAACTTCTGCAGCCGGAGACGCCGGAGTAGCCAGCGTCAGCCAATCAAATCCTGTTTATGCAAATCTGACAGTTCAAGCGCTAGCCAACAAAAACCCCGTGCAAGCTGGGAGAGCCAGACTCATCTCCTCATATTCCAAACGAGAAATTACGGGAGCAAATCACCCGGTTCTTTACGACCAGAACTATTTACCGGGATACAAACCGGAGGAACCAGACATGGAGGGAGGTGGCAGAGACAGTGGGTGAAACTGGTAGGTTTTCGCCTGTTTGGGGAGTTTATATATATATATATATTGCTCGCATAAAATCCCCGGGGTTTTTTGCTTTGTATGTCGGGGGCGGGACATTCATGTGATTGGTTGTTGGTCGCGGTGCTCGAATAAAATCCCCAAGCTTCAGACACGCCCAGCTCCAAGCTTTTTTTGAAGCTGTAGTGTGGACGGTCCATAAGGGCGGGGCAGGTAATCAGGTCAGTGAACATACTGACAAGGTAGGAGTCGAACTACCTGAAATGAGAAAATAAATAACAAAGCAAAACAGGAAATGGCATGCAACAAAAAGGGTAAGCAGACGCGGACTTGACAATATAAACTAAAAAGAGAAATAATATTAACAAATCTGACGAGACACAACACGTTGGAACTTTCAAAACACCAAACACAGTAGCCACACAAATGCTCGCTCAGTCTGGTCCACAAAACCCTGCTCCTCCTCGGGAATAATGCTGAACCAGACGGGCTCTGAGGTAAAGACAGGTGAGGGTGTTTGCGGACGCAAAGGACAGCCATGGACTCTAAAGGACAGCCCGCTAGGGGAAGCAGTGAGGTCTGTTGTTTGTACCATACAGAGTCTATGGTTCATACACATATATTAACAACACTGATTTAATATGAGGTTCTGTAAAGCTCTGGCTACTGATGTTTTCCTTTACTGATTCAACGTCAACACGTCAACACGTCAGCACGTCAGCACGTCAGCACGTCAGCACGTCAACACGTCAGCACGTCAACACGTCAGCACGTCAACACGTCAGCACGTCAGCACGTCAGCACGTCAGCACGTCAACACGTCAGCACGTCAGCACGTCAACACGTCAGCACGTCAGCACGTCAACACGTCAGCACGTCAGCACGTCAGTGACGACAGTAGCAGAATCTCAATGCTAACAGGTTTGTGCAACAGAGCGCCACACAAATCTCTCCATCAAGTTGACATTTTCAGGTTGCGGCTATACGCGGGTACAGGGCCGGCTCGTGGCATAGCAGTATAGGTGAATCCACCCAAATAGGGTGGGAAGAAAAAAAGAATTTCAAAATGTTGTCTCCATCCTCGGCTCTGTGTGCGTGTGGCACAGCGCATTTTGTGTGAGCGAGCGAGACAGAGAGAGGGCACTGGTTACAGGGATTGTTGTCATCATCCATAGACCGGATATCCAGGGGTGCACATCACCTTTTTAGTGAGTTACTCAGATGAGTAACAGGAGACAGCGTTTGGTACTCACCCCACACGTAGCGTGGTTTTAATAAGTGCAGTCTTCCTCACTATCCTCCTCAGTGTCTCCTTCACTGTCCTCTAGTTCCTCTTCTTGCATGGTATATGATGAAGATGCTCCAGATGCACCTCCCTTTCCCGGTTTAAGCCTCCGATTTGCATTCTCCAAAACTTGTTGCATTCTCCAAAACTTGTTGTCAAAACTGTGAAGTCCTTGCATTTCCTGAGGCCAAGATGAAGGATCAAATACTAAGAAATGAGCACATGACTTGAAGTCATATCTGATTTCAGATGTGGGAAGTAACTAAGTACACTTATTCAAGTACTGTACTTAAGTACAATTTTGAGATACTTGTACTTTATTTGAGAATTTCTATTTTATGCTACTTTGTATTTCTACTCCACTACAGTTCAGAGGTAAATGGTGTACTTTCACTCCACCACATTTATGTAATACCTTTAGTTACTTGACAGATCTGGATGAATGATGTGAAATATAATGAAGTCTTAAATCAGACTTTAGTTCCACCTGGAGTAAATCCCTAACTCGGAAGCTGCACAGCATCGAACCGCAAGACCCTGCAGCGCATCGTGAACACAGCTGAGAGGATCATTGATGCCTCACTCCCATCACTCCTGGACATCTACAACACCCGCCTCACCCGCAAAGCACTCAACATTGCTGGTGACCCCACCCATCCCTCCACCTGCCTCTTCCCCCTCCTTCCTTCAGGGAGGAGGCTCCACAGCCTGAGGTCGAGCAGCACCCGACTAAAACACGTTTCTTCCCACCAGGCTGTCAGGAGGCTGAACTCTCTCCCCACTCCCCCCTCTCCCCCCTCTCCCCCCTCTCCCCCTGCCCCCACTGGACTATAACTCCCACACACACAGACAATTTTGCACTAATGTACATTTCCCAAAGATATTGAAGTGACTGTTATTTTGTATATATTGATTGTTGGGTTTTTATTTAGGTCTTAATGTGTGCATATGTATAAATGTGTCTTTTGATTGTGTATATATATTTATATATATATACAATCAAAAGACATATGTATATATATATATATATATATATATATATATATATATATATATATACATATTTGCATACATACTTTTGTATATATTTGTTTTTATATATATATACAGGTTTTTATTTATATACAGGATTGTGGGAAGCGGTATTTCGATCTCTCTGTACACACAAACTGAAAGATTGACAATAAAGTTGAGTTTGAGTTCACAGGAGAAACAGACTCTTACTTTGTTTCTGAAGGTCCAGGTTGATCCCTGAAGTCCAGAAGTGTGCGTGTAGACCGGACACTCTTCAGAGACAGACATCTGGAGACAGAAACAGAAAATGTTTTACACACATCATTGGATTTTGAAAAGAGCAGCTGAACCTGATTAAATATGTTTGGACTTGCTCTGAACTTTCTGTTTTTCAGTCATGCTTGTAGGTTTTAGTCTTTACAATTCACTTGTGATGATCAATAGTTTTACATGTTTGTATTTTATTCACTTAACTTAACACAAAGTCCTAGATTCCGAGTGTCAGAATGATTTCATTAAAGTAGTTTATTATTATTATTATTATTCTGTTGCTGATGAAGCCAAGGAACGAAGGAAGAGGATGTTCTTTACTTTACTGTGTTTCTTTAGTGTACTCCCTTCACTCTTGTGCCAGGCTCAAACCACCATGCAAAACATATCAAGAGAGTTCAGGTCAGTTTGAAGGAGAAACAGACTCTTACTTCCAGTTTGAGAGCTGTGGTAGATTACTGAATGCTGGAGGTAAGTCAATAAACCCGTCACTCTTCAGACAGCTGGAGACGGAAGATGTGTCCTCCTCCTCCTCCTCCTCCTCCTCCTCCTCCTCCTCCTCCTCCTCCTCATCTTTTGAATCACTCATCTTCTCCAGTCTGACAGATACACCAGTAACACTGCAGACACACACACACACACACACACACACACACACACACACACACACATACACACACACACACACACACGCACGCACGCACACACACACACACACACGCACGCACACACACACACACACACACACACACACACACACACACACACAATTTTACATTACAATTTCATAAAAAATTAGGAAAACTTTAGTTTCAATACAACACATAAGTCAGACTTCTCACAGGTTGCTCATGTAACTATCATAGGAGACTGTGGCTCAGTGAGGGAGTGCTCTGAACTTCTGATTACTGCAGTCAGCATGACGTGGGTTTGCCCACATCCTGTCACTTTGGATAAAAGCTGAGAGGGCAAGAGTACACACACCTTTACTCAAGTAGAAGTACAGATACTCGTGTTTAAAAATACTCTGGTGAAAGTAGAAGTACTGACTAAACTTCTTTACTCAAGTAAAAGTAAAGAGGCTTTGAAATGTACTTCAGTAAAAAGTACCCATAACTAGCAGCTGCTTTAAAGAGTACCTGACCTCCCTTTATATTAATAGAACAATAATGTCATTGTTAGCTAATGAATGTTTCCATGCTGAACAACGGCAACATGACAACGTTTCCATTGGTCCCTCTTCTTTAGAGAAGACCAGGAAATGATGGATACACGGATTGTGTTCAAATCAATAGGCACGCAATGACTCTAAATAATAATGATCACGCCACCAAACACACATTCAGACTAAAGGAACCAGCTGTTTGGAAAATGAGAGAAGGAGAAAGTACAGGTATTTGTGTTTAACATGTAAGAAGTAGAAAGTAAAGGTATTTGAGTTCAACATGTAAGAAGTAGAAAGTACAGGTATTTGAGTTAAAAATGTAAGAAGTAGAAAGTACAGGTATTTGAGTTCAAAATGTAAGAAGTAGAAAGTACAGGTATTTGTGTTCAACATGTAAGAAGTAGAAAGTACAGGTATTTGTGTTCAACATGTGAGAAGTAGAAAGTACAGGTATTTGTGTTCAACATGTGAGAAGTAGAAAGTACAGGTATTTGTGTTCAACATGTGAGAAGTAGAAAGTACAGGTATTTGTGTTCAACATGTAAGAAGTAGAAAGTACAGGTATTTGAGTTCAACATGTAAGAAGTAGAAAGTACAGGTATTTGAGTTCAACATGTAAGAAGTAGAAAGTACAGGTATTTGTGTTCAACATGTAAGAAGTAGAAAGTACAGGTATTTGTGTTCAACATGTAAGAAGTAGAAAGTACAGGTATTTGAGTTCAACATGTAAGAAGTAGAAAGTACAGGTATTTGTGTTCAACATGTAAGAAGTAGAAAGTACAGGTATTTGTGTTCAACATGTAAGAAGTAGAAAGTACAGGTATTTGTGTTCAACATGTAAGAAGTAGAAAGTACAGGTGTTTGTGTTCAACATGTAAGAATTAGAAAGTACAGGTGTTTGTGTTCAAAATGTAAGAAGTCAAAGTAAAAAGTTGTCAGAAAAATAAGTAGTGGAGTAAAGTACTGATACCAGAAAAATGTACGTACAGTAACAAAGTATTTGTACTCCACTACTTCCCACCTCTGGATAAAAGTTTTTGATAAGGCAGTCAGTCCGCGGCCTGGTATCGATGTTACCGATTAACGTGTGGCCGGGTAACTGGTGATATTCTATAACGGTAGGCAGATGTGTCAGGGGCGTGGCCTTTGAGGAGCCATTGTGGAATAACCAGAAAATACACATTTCGATCGCTTCTTCTGTCGTTTACATTCATCTTTTGGTAAATGTGGCTCCATAGGAACACTTTGATGCACATTCAGTACCAGTGTGTTGGGTTGCGGTTGCAATGCCGATATCCCAACCCAGTCTCACATCTAAACGTGTAATAACTACGTTGGTCCACAACTTGGGACGTAGTATTTCTACAAAAACGCCTCTGAAATTGTAGGATCCCTACGTTTTTTTCACCATTCATTTCCAATGGCTGGCGTCTATGTCACGTGATCTTCAAATTTCTCCCCGCAGAAAAAAAAACATGGCCAACCTTCGTTTTATTCTCTGTGGAAAATGCCTACTTTAAGGTTAGTTTGGCCATTAAAATGCGTTTTGATGTCATTTGATGCGAGAAATATGAGTTGTTATTTCAGATTATGCGTGCAGTGGATGTACATGATCTTTAGTTTGCTAGTTATTACGAAGATTACTTTGTATGGAAAGTGTGTCCATACAACGTTTTCATTGTTACCAAGGTGGTTGCTAGGGACTCTGCTATCGATATTATTTATATTATGTTGTGTAACTGTTTAATGGTGTTATCTTTATTGCTACCCCCTTCCCCGTCAATGTATAGTGTTGGTCCACAGCGCAAACGTATTAGTTTAACAAAATCTGCATCTAAAATTGTGGCATAGATACGTTATTTTCCCCTGTGCAATTCTCCAGCCCAGTCTCACATCTCACATCACATCGTCATAAACAAATACCGGAAACAGACGTAGGCAAGATCCTCAGCTTGGTGATTGGATGGTTTAGCCGCAATGCACGTTGGGAAATGGTGTTTTTCTAACTTTATTCTGAGTGTGCTTGCTTTTCTCTTTGAAAGTCATCACATAACGGCATTGTAATACACGGTTCGGCTGCATTAAATATTACATATCTGCCGTAGATATTTATTTATAGAGCCCTGATCAGAAGACCTTTTGACAAACTGTAAGAACTGCCGCCAAAACTGAATATGTGACGTGAGTCATAAATATATCATCAATTAAACTACATCTTACATTTCTTTTCACACAATACGTCTCCTTGCAGTATCAACACTAATTCGGCTGACTTTTACATTTGATCCAATTGGTAGATAGAATGTATTTACACCAAAACGGTGCACAGCTGATATAAAGGAACACCTGGTGGTTAAAGCACGTTATTTAATTGTATTATTTGTATTATTAGATATTAATAGGATCCCTATAAAGTATATTCATTACTCGTTATTCTCTACTAATAGTTAATTAAAGACTGTATATAATGGCTATTTTGCACATCCCTTTCAAGATTTCAAGATTTTCTAAGGTTTATTGACATATCATATACACAGCTACGGTGTAGTTATGCAATGAATGAAAAACTTGGGTCACAGGTTCCTCAACAGTGCATTACAAGACATCTATCAATATGTGTGTATACCTCCACCATTAAACTGTCATATTCTGCACATTTCTTATACTATCTACATAGGCCTAAATCTTATAAGAGTATAATAAATATGCATAATATCAGTTAAAATGAGTGCTTCAACATAGTTAACAAATGAAATAATCTTGCTTGGTGATTTGATTTTGATTTTGATAAATCAACTGATAGAGAGAAAAAACTTTTCAGTAGTCTAAATGTTAAACAGCTAATTAATGAGCCAACTCGTATCACTCTTAGAACCCAATCTCTGCTTGACTGAATACTTGTGTCACACCCTGACAGAATCTTAAAAGCTGGTGTCATGTCGGATTGCTTCAGCGATCATTCAATTGTTTGTTGCGTATGGAAAATCAAATTAATTAAAATACCTCCAAAACTAGTCAAAATCAGACAATATAAAAAAATTGAATGTTGATTTATTTATTAATGATGTTGTTACCCTTAATTGGGACAGATTTCAACTAATACCTTTTGTACAAGATGCTTGGGATTTTCTGCATAAAGAGCTCACTGATGTCATTAACAAACATGCACCTGTGAGAACGGTTAAGGTCAAAGGTCAACATCTCCCTTGGATCAATTCTGAACTCATCAGTCTCTTTAGGGAAAGGGATAAAGCATGGTCGATATATCGTCATTCAAGAACTATAGCCGATTGGGAAGTATACAGGCATCTTCGAAATCTGAGTAAAACCAAAACCCGAAATGCTAAATCGAACTACTATAAAGAATCTCTCGCATCGGACTTTAAGAATCCCAAGCAATTTTGGACCAAAATTAAATCTATTTTGAATAAATCAGGTAAACATTCTATTAATAAAATAAGAACTTCTGATACAATAATTCATGACCCATTGTCCATTGCCCAAATATTTAATCAGCATTTCGCTAATGTATATTCCACACTACTATCTGACTCCTATTTGTCGACTGGTATTTCTAATAGTAACTCATACTGCAACAGTTCTTTTTCTTTTAAGAAGATTCTACCACACAAAGTTCATAATGCTATCACAGAATTAAAAGTGGATGGCAGTGCAGGACTCGATGGTATAGAAAACAGGTTCATAAAATTGGCGTCCCATATTCTCCTGTACCCACTTGCTGATTTGTTCAACCTGTCTTTGTCCACCTGTGAGTTGCCGACTATTTGGAAATGTGCACGCATCATTCCACTGCATAAAGGTGGTGATTTACTTGATACAAATAATTATAGACAAATCTCTATAATCTGCTCTATTTCCAAAGTTTTGGAGAAAATAATTTATAATCAACTGTCACATTATCTCAATACTTATAATATTTTATCTCCGGTTCAATCTGGTTTCAGGCCTAATCACTCCACAACAACTGCCCTACTTAAATTCACGAATGACTTGTACTCTGCTGCAGATGATGGTGAACTCACAGGTGCCATTTGTATTGACTTGACAAAAGCCTTTGATTTCATTGATCGATATCTGCTCTTGGATAAACTTCACGGCATTGGCCTTTCTAATAATACAGTATTATGGTTTAACTCGTACCTTCACAGTAGAAAGCAATGTGTGGTTGTTAATGGAAAACAGTCTGACCTGTTGATCCAACAAAAGGGTGTACCCCAAGGATCAACTCTGGGCCCACTTCTGTTCTCTATTTACATAAATGATTTATCTTCTTGTCTCATTAATTGTTGTACTCACCTTTATGCTGATGACACTGTCATATATACTGTACATCCAAATCAGATTTTTCACAAATTCAGATCTCTCTTCAATCGGATTTTAATATCTTACAGGACTGGCTATCACACAATAAACTACTGCTTAACAAAACAAAATCTTATATCATGGTCTTTGGTACCAGGCAGAAGCTCAAATCCAAACCTAATTTAGTGATAACATGTAAGGATGGCACTTCTCTGCATAAAGTTGATAGCTTTAAATATCTTGGTGTATGGCTAGACTCTGAACTTTCATTTAAACTACATATAAAGCATGTAATACAAAAATTCAATTACGGAATCGGTGTTTTACACCGCTCTCGCAATTGTTTTACGCTCAGTGTCCGAAAGAGAATTGCTTCTCAACTTATTCTTCCGATTATGGACTATTGTGATGTTGTCTACCAAAATGCACATAAATCAGATCTTGCTCCACTCAACATAGCCTACAAAAGACTATGCAGATTTGTTCTTGGTTCTCCTTTTCGTACACATCACTGCACAATGTATAACTTAAATGGCCTTCTTTAAATGTAATAAGACACGCATTGGCTTCAGCTGATATTTAAATGCATTTATCTGAACTATCCCCCTTATTTAAAGCAGTATTTTGTACCCTACTCACCAAATCATCAAGTTAGACATTCTGTTCAGATTTATTTCTCTGTCCCCTCTGCAAAGAAATTGATTGGCAGAAGAGCGTTCATTTTCAAAGCCCCAACTGACTGGAATACTTTACCTGCTGCTATTAGATCTCTTGCATCATTGGGTATATTTAAACATGCATTGTTATCTCAATTTCAACTGGTCTGTACTTGTTATTAACTGATATATATGCAAGTTGCAACACACAGAGTAAATCTCTGCCCCTCATGTGCTGTGTAGGCTGGCACGACTAGGCTGTTCAATGGGGCTGATGTGTTATGTAGATTCTGCCAGAAGGAAAATCAGCAGGGAGGTGCCACATTGCTTTTCTTCCCGACTGCAACTCTGGACCCGCAAATCAAGCAAGAACGTGATTGGTCGATATTCATTGTGGGGGTGGCGGGAGGAGGGGTGTTAGATAGATATAGAGTTATATTAAGTAGATAGAGTTCGCTATGATTTAGGTTTCGTTTATGCATAGGGTAGATTCTTTTAATTACATTTCCTTTTTTGTTTTGTGTATTTTATACATGGACTTGCTTGGCGAGCTATTTTTAGAACATGCCCCGCGGGCGACTCACGTTGCCCCTGCGGGCGACTAAGTGCCCGCGGGCACCGTGTTGGCTATCCCTGATCTAAAGCGTCTTTGAGTCGTGAAAAGCGCTATATAAATAAAATGCATTATTATTATTATTATTATTATTAAAGCAATATTGGTAAATGATTTAATATCAGATTATAATATTGATATATGCTGTCTCACTGAAACTTGGTTGAGACATGAAGAATATGTCAGCATAAATGAGGCCACTCCACCCAGCCATATCAATACTCATATTGCCCGAGGCACGGGCCGAGGAGGTGGAGTTGCAGCAATCTTTGACTCAAGTTTACTTATCAATACTAAACAAAAATTAAATTATACCTCCTTTGAAAGCCTTGTTTTCAGTCTTACGCATCCGACCTGGAAAACTTTGCAGCCAATCTTATTTGTTACAGTGTACCGTGCACCAGGTCCTTATTCAGAATTCTTATCAGAATTCTCTGAGTTTTTATCAGCTTTGTTACTTAAAACAGATAAAGTAATTATCATAGGTGACTTTAATATTCATGTTGACGACGATAAAAATAGCCTTACTGTTGCATTTAACTCTATATTAGATTCTGTTGGTTTCTGTCAGAGTGTAAATAAACCAACCCACTGCTATAATCACACTCTCGACCTTGTTCTGACTTATGGTATTGAAATTGAGCAACTATTAGTCAAACCGCATAATCCTTCTTTATCCGACCATTTCTTAGTAACTTTTGAAGTACTGTTACTAGACTACAAAGCATTAGTCAAAAGCTCCTGCAGCAGAAACCTATCTGTTAGTGCTATAGCCAAATTTAAGGAAGAGATTCCACCAATACTTAACTCGATAGCATGTCTGCATGTAAGGGAGGAAACTTATACAAAATGTACACAACCCCAAATTGATCATGTTGTTGATAGTGCTACAGATGCGCTGCGAACAAAATTAGACTCTGTTGCTCCTTTGAAAAAGAAGAAAATAAAACAACATAGATTAGCTCCATGGCATAATGCCGAAACCCGCAAAATAAAGCAAAAGTCGAGACAACTTGAAAGGATATGGCGTTCCACTAAACTTGAAGAATCTCGTTTAATTTGGCATATTACTCTCAATGAATATAAGAAAGCACTGCGTAAAGCGAGAGCAGCATACTACTCTTCATTAATAGATGAGAATAAGAATAATGCAAGATTTCTTTTCAGCACTGTAGCCAGGCTGACAGAGAGCCACAGCTCGACTGAGCCTTCTATTCCCATAGCACTCAGTAGTAATGATTTTATGTGCTTTCTTAACGATAAAATTGTTACTCTTAGAAACAAAATCAATGACCTCTTGCCTTTGACCAGTATAGTGTTATCAACAGCTACCGGAAATGTAAGTTATAATATTACACTAGATCGGGGGTGGGGATCCTCCAGCCTCCGGGCCATATACGGCCCGCGAGACCATTTGGTACGGCCCTCGAGGTAATTTATAAACACACGCAAAAAAGAAAAAAATGGAAGAAATATAGACCGCAAAAAAATAAAAAAAACGAGTGCCTGTTTTTCCTGGCCAAGATTAGGGTCCTTGAACACAACACGAGCCTAACGTGTCTGACAGGGGTGCAGTTTTGACAGAGAGCACCAGAAAGCCAGAACGCCGCTCCGGCACTTGAGAAATTGCAGTACCCATAAGGAGCCGTACACATGCCGCAGTTTTTGCGTGGCTGTGTCTTTAGTTGAAAGCCCAGTGGGCGATCTGTTCATCTGTCATACTGATCATACTGTAACGTCCACCCGGACGTGTCGGAATGACGAGTGAAGCGTTCTCAAGTTAAACAGGTTTATTAACAACCAACGACTCTCATCCGTCCTTTCTCACTCTCTCTCCTCTCGCGCCAACCTCTCACTCCCCTGCACGCGCCCACACAGACACACACACACCAAACCCTCTGCTCCCCAACCCCGCCCCTACCTGCTCTCCTCACAGAAGCCTGACACAAACAGTTAACAGAACACTTGAACAATAAATGCAGATCGCTACATTGCCCCCCCCTTACTAAGTCCCTCGCCCCGAGGGAATGCATAAAAAGTCTCTGAGGTGGCCCGGGGCTCTTCTTGGTCTCTGAGGCCGCCTTGGAGTGAACACAGGCGGCTGCGCTTGCCGGCTTGGAACATCCTGTACCGGAACAGGGGGTGAGTTTGGGGGTGGGGGTGAATGTGGGGGGTCAGCAGGGGACACAGTCAGTGAATCGGGGGAAGTGACTGTCTGGTTTCTCCTAGACGATGCTGGGGGTCTAGGCCGCGGATGTGCATCGCCTCTGTATGGGGCCAGCCGGTCCCTGTGGAGGGCCACCCGTCTCCCTCTAGGCGGCAGCTGGACCCTATAGACCACCTCTCCCGGCTTTTCCAGCACCTCACAAGGGCCCACCCAGTGACAGTCCAACTTAGGGCACCGGCCCTTCTTTCTTCTTGGACTATACACCCACACCAGGTCCCCGGCCTTGAAGTCCCCCCCTTTAGCCCTCGTGTCATAGTTTATTTTCTGTCTCATGCCCGCCTTCTGCAGCTGATCGCGGGCAAAGGCATGTGCTGACTCCATTCTATCCTGGAGCCTCCTGGCATATTCCGGTCCCGGAGGAACCGCTGGTGTGTCGGGGGGTCGGCCAAAAGCCATTTCTGCTGGTGTCCGCAGCTCTCGCCCCAGCATGAGCAGGGCCGGTGTGCATGAGGTGGACTCCTGCACAGCCGATCTGTAGGCCCAAAGAACAAGAGGGAGGTGCATGTCCCAATCACGCTGATGCTCCGCGGTGAGGATAGCGAGTTGTTTTCCCAGAGTCCTATTGAACCGTTCGACCAGTCCGTCACTCTGCGGGTGCAGAGGAGTAGTCCGCGTCTTTTGCATGCCCAGCCGGTCACACATAGCGGCGAACACCCTCGACTCAAAGTTTCTTCCTTGGTCGCTGTGAATGACCTCGGCCGCTCCAAATCTGGCAAACATGCCCTCCACCAGGGCACCTGCAACGGTCACCGCCTCCTGGTCTGGTATAGCATACGCCTCTGGCCATTTTGTAAAATAGTCCATGGCGGCCAGGACGTAACGGTTCCCCTTCTCTGTGCACGGGAATGGGCCCATTATGTCCACCGCCACCCTCTCCATCGGGGCCCCCACCGCTAGCTGCTGAAGCTGGGCACGTGACTGATCAGTGGGACCTTTGTACGCCGTACAAAGGTCGCAGCGGCGGCAGAAGTCCTCAACATCTCTCCTGAGCTGGCCCCAGTAACAGCTTTGGCGGAGTCGACGCAAGGTTTTGGAGACCCCAAAGTGTCCTGCCCCAGTAGTTCCATGGGAGGCCTTAAGCACTTCTTCCCTCAGCGCCCTGGGGACCACCACCTGCCACCTCTCCTCCCCCGTTGCAGGCTCTTTCCAGGCTCTCTGCAGCACTCCATCCTTCGTCCGGAGAGCCTCAAACTTTGCAACCAGTCCTTTGGTGGCAAGCGAGCACCCAGCAACTTCATTCCACAGTGGCTTTTGTCCTGACTCCACCCACCTCAGCACTGGCTGTAGGTCAGCATCCTCTTTCTGCCGCGCTCTCCATTCGGGTGAGTCGATGATCCGTGCACCTCTGCAGACCGGCTCGGCTGGTTTATGCCTGTGGTCTCGCTCCTCCTCTGCACAGAGCTCCTTTTCTTGGTCCTCTCTCTTTTCACAGTACCGACAGCCGCTGGGAGCACAGGGGCGCCGGGACAGGGCGTCAGCGTTGGTATGGCGAACCCCCGCCCTGTGCTCCACTGTGAAGACGTACGGCGCCAGTCCTTCTAGCCAGCGTGCAATCTGTCCCTCGGGCTCCTTGAAGGACATCAGCCACTGGAGGGCTGCGTGGTCAGTCCTCACTGTGAAGGACAGGCCACACAGGTAGTACCTGAAATGGCTGATTGCTCTCACAATTGCCAGCAACTCTCTGCGTGTCACACAATAGCGCCGTTCAGCTTTGTTGAAGGTTTTGCTGAAATACGCCACCACTTTTTCCCCCCCAGGCCCCACCTGGCTCAACACCGCCCCCATCCCGACGTCACTGGCGTCCGTATCCAGGACGAACGGTAGGCTGAGGTCTGGGGGAGTGAGGATGGGAGACTCCGTCAAGGCCTTCTTTAAAGAGCTGAAGGCCAGCTCACACTCTGGAGTCCAAGCAAAATCACAGTCTTTCTGTTGCAGGCGGAACAGGGGTGCAGCTATGCAAGAGAAGCCACGCACGAACCGCCTGTAGTACGACGCTAACCCAATGAAGCTCTTCAGCTCCCGCAGATTGATGGGGGCTGGCCAGTCCTTTACTGCCCGCACCTTCTCCTCCAGCGTGCTGATGCCCTCTCCTCCGACTCGGTGCCCCAGGAACTCCAACTCTCTCCTCAAGAAACAGCACTTGTCGGGGTGGAGCTTCAACCCCGCTGCTGCTATCCTCTGTAGAACCCGCCGCAGGGCTCCTAAAGCCGCCTGGAAGGAGCTACCATGGACCAGGATATCGTCCAGGTAGACCAGGCACTCCTGTCGGGGAACGTCAGCGAGCACCCTTTCCATCAGCCGCTCAAACGTGGCCGGAGCGTTGCACAGGCCGAAGGAGAGGACTCGAAACTGCCACAGCCCCCTCCCAGTGCAAAAAGCTGTCTTTGGTCTGGCTTCTGGGCTGAGGGGAACTTGCCAATACCCGCTGCGCAGGTCTAAAGAGGAGAACCAGGATGAGCCAGACACCAAGTCCAAACACTCATCTATGCGGGGCAGCGGGTATGAGTCTTTCTTGGTCACACTGTTCAGCGGTCTGTAGTCCACACAAAACCTCATCTTTGAACTCTTCTTCTTATTGACCATCACAACCCCCGAGGCCCAGGGGCTGTCAGAGGGCTCAATAATGCCAGCTGACAGCATCTCATCAATAGCGCTGTCTGCTGCTGTCTGATGGGCCAGGGGAAGGCGGCGGGGGCGTGTCTTGACGGGCCGTGCGTCGCCCGTGTCGATATCGTGCTGCACCAGGTGTGTCAGGCCCACTTCCTCTTCTGTCAGAGCAAAAATGTCCTTAAACTCCCACAGCACTTGCCACAGTTCCTCCCGCTGCTCGGGTTTTAAGTCATCACAGCTGCGTTTCCACACCTCCTTCACTGCCGCCCGTCTGTCCCCCTTTAGAGCTGCAGGTTGTTGTTCCGGGGCCGGGGGCCGTACATCAACTGGAGTACGGGGTGTGGGGTTGGGGCTGGGGTTAGCATTGATGACAGGGGGCATGGCTGCAGGGGGGGGGGTTTGGGGTGGGGGAAGTGTTTCAGTCACTCTTGATGTAGGTGGGTGTGGTGTCGTGGCAAGTGTGGGGTGCACCATTTCAACTGTGGGACCCCCTGGAAAGGCCAGCGTGTTCCTCCCCAGGTCTAGCACACAGCGTGCAACCCGCAGAAAGTCAAGTCCTAATATGCAGGAGTCCTGTACTGCCGCAACCCACACCTTAACAGACACTGACAGCCCCCCCACCTGTATAACCACCACCCCTCTCCCAAGCATAGGGGCTAGCTCACCGGTTACTGTTCGCAGTTTCACCAGAGTGGGTGTCAACCGTGTCCCCGCTGGGACCACGTCCGGTCTCATCAGTGTCGCTGTGGAGCCGGTGTCAACAAGGGCCGTCCATGGGGCCCCTGCCAGGGTGACGGGGACATGGCAGAAATCCCCCGCGTGAGTCCAGCCCACCACCCTCACAGACTCTGCGATGTCGTTTGCTTCTGGGGGAAGCGGAGCCCCGCTCCCCCCTCCGTGCAGCTGGGCTCTGTCCACTGGAGACCAGGCAGGATGGGACCCAACGGCGGGGGTCTGTGACGTCCCATTTACACAGACCCGGGGGCGTTTCCCTGAATATCAGCATTCATGGGGCACCTTGTGCTAATATGGCCGACCTGGCCGCACCCCCAACACACCAGAGGACCCCGACGAGGACGGTTGCTGCCCTGCGGCGATTGCAGTGCCATAGCACGGATTAGCTCAGTCAACTCAGCCGCCCATGCTGGTTTCTCTTGTCCTGGCTCCTCCTGTCTCACCGTTCTCACAACCGGGCCGCCTCCCGTGTGCGTGCTCTCTGCCGCCCCTCCTACAACCTCTCTCTCCAACGCCAGCTCCAGTGCTTCCTGCAGAGAGCGGGGATGTGCCAGTTGTGTCTGGACGCGCAGCTCCCTGGGGGTTATGGCCCGGATAAACTGGTCCCTAGCCAGCTCGCTCTGCACCTCAGGGGACATGTGGCTGTATGCCCTTCTCGCCAGGGTTTCAATGTCATTAGCCGATATGCGGAGCGGCTCACCCGGCTGTCTCTGTCTGCTTGACAGCTCCGAACGCAGCACCCCAGGCTGGCTGCATTGTCCAAACCGCCGCTTCAGAGCCCCAACCAAGGCCCCATAGTCAGTTCTTTCAGCCGGGCTGAGCAGTAGCAAACAGGATAAAGCTTCATCTGTAATACACAGGGCCAGCTGGAGCGCCTTATTGTCCTCAGACCAGCCCACAGCCCGTGATAACAGTTCAAATTGGGCATGGAAGGCTTCCCAGTCGGCTTTACCGTTGTATTTCGGTGTTTTAACTTGGAGCCGGGCGCCGCCATCATTGTTTACAACCGGCGCCGCGCCACTCCCGGGGGAGGTCCCTGCGCCGACGTGCCGCTTCCCGCCGGCCGAGTCGAAACCCGCAGCAGCATTTAATTCACGCCATAAATTGTCTTCTGAGTCACGCCATAAGCCATCCATCTCCTCCTTGACTTTCGGACGAGATCCGGTCCGGTTCATCTGTGCTTCCATTATTTACCGGCCGATGAAGCAGAGCTAACGTTAGCCGAGTCAGTGCTAGCTGCGGCTACCGGCGATTAGCGGATAAAACTCTGTTTTTTTTTGTTGTTTTTTTTACTTCTGACACCAATGTAACGTCCACCCGGACGTGTCGGAATGACGAGTGAAGCGTTCTCAAGTTAAACAGGTTTATTAACAACCAACGGCTCTCATCCGTCCTTTCTCACTCTCTCTCCTCTCGCGCCAACCTCTCACTCCCCTGCACGCGCCCACACAGACACACACACACCAAACCCTCTGCTCCCCAACCCCGCCCCTACCTGCTCTCCTCACAGAAGCCTGACACAAACAGTTAACAGAACACTTGAACAATAAATGCAGATCGCTACAATACATTCAATAACTTTGTTGTTATTAGCATCTGGTTAGCTAGCTATGCTAACGAATATAAGAAGCTTTTTCTCCAAGTGAGGTAAAGGCACATCTTTATCATCATCTTTATTTATTTTATCTTTATTTATCTGTTGTTATTTTGTTTTACTTGCTTGTAAGCGCTTTGAGCACCAGGAAAAGCGCTTTATAAATGTAATGTATTATTATTATTATTATTATTATTATTATTGATATGATCATTATAGTTATAAAAAAATAAGACACTAAAGTAAACAGGTATAAAATACCGTATGACAGTAAAACAAAGTTGTTATTAATAAAGAAGAATACAGTTTGAAAGGGGAGTGATTTGTAAAATATCCATAAAGAAAAAGAAAATATGTTGACAGTTCTGTTTCATCTGGGTGTTGAGAGATGTATCCATTGATATCTTCATGTTGCTCTCAAAGTGCACCAGATTGATGCTTTCAACTTCAATATTTAAAAACAAATCTTCCCGGGGAGCATGCCCCCCGGACCCCCCAAGAGGGTGTGAGGTACCCCCCCACTTAAATCATGTCCACATGGATATGAAACTAAATACATTTGCACACATCTTGTGTCGATATCTTTCTGTTGTGGTGGTCATGCCACACCATGCACGTGCATGAATGCGCGAGTCATGGTACGATATCTGGATTAAGAGGTTGCTTTTCTTTGCACAGCATGAAAGAAAGGTGAAATGAATGGGCTGTGATTTTAGTTTTTTTAAGCAGAGGTCAATAATCTGTACGGCCCTCGGAGGATGTTGAAAAAATTGAAATGGCCCTCGAGAGGAAAAAGGTTCCCCAACCCTGCACTAGATAGTAAATTACACTGAACAAAAATATAAATGCAACACTTTTGTTTTTGCTCCCATTTTTCATGAGATGAACTCAAAGATCTAAAACATTTTCCACATACACAAAATAACCATTTCTCTCAAATATTGTTCACAAATCTGAAAAAATCTGTGATAGTGAGCACTTCTCCTTTGCCGAGATAATCCATCCCACCTCACAGGTGTGGCATATCAAGATGCTGATTATGCATGATCGGCATGATTATTGCACAGGTGTGCCTTAGGCTGGCCACAATAAAAGGCCACTCTGAAACGTGCAGTTTTGCTTTATTGGGGGGGTCTGGGGGGGTCCGAAAACCAGTCTATTGTGGCCAATAGTCAATATAAGTACAAATAAGTGCAACACGAAAAAAGGGGAAAATCGTGTTGGTGAACACGAATCAATAGATTAAAAATCTTGTTGGTGAACACGAAATGCCATGAGACTGGGTTGAAATATAATGCCATACTTTCACACCAACGCGGTTCCCGTTCTAGCTCCGTGTTTGAGCTCTTCTGGTTCGGAACCTTTTTTTCTTTTCAGCCCCCGTTTTTTTCACACCGCCCAGAGCCCGACTGCCGCTGCTGCGTCATGACGTCACCGTTACGTCGGCGCTCACAAAAACAACAATGGGGGACTGCGTCGGGTCGATGATCGTGTTACTTTCAATCATACGAAGCCAGATTAACTTAAATTAAATAACTACTTCTCCAACCTTGTACTTTTCTCCAGAGTGCCGTGGTTCATTGTTTATTAATGTGTTTTACCGACCGCTGCAGTGCTGCTCGTCCACCGGAGTTTATTCTCCCGTTAGCTCCTGGTTAGCTCACACGGCAGCGGCCGCTGTAAAGTATTCACTGTCTGAATGTCACACAAGCAGTTGATAAATATCCCCTGTAAGTGCAGTCTTTACATGTTCATAATTTAACTGTAATGTGTATTTTCTAAGTACTAATTACTATTGTTGTAATGTTTCATGCGTGCAATATTTTGTCTTTTATTTTGAAGTCCAAGCTCACGTCTCGTTATGCTGTTCTCGCGTGAGTTAGAGAGCGAGAACATGAGAAGCACCCTCAGAGTAAGATGCACGGATACTTACAGCTCCGTTAGTTTTGTGTTCTTATACATATAAGTTGTGAAGAGAACTGAAGAATACTTCCCTCTGTTTACAGAGCATGTAGCCCAACGAGGTATGTTGTTGTGTTTGTATTACTTTTATGTTTATTACCTTGCTAGTTATCTCACATGCTGTGCATGTTATTGTGTGTCTAACACAAAACTATGTTTGTCATTTATACTGTTTGTTTGTGTAGTTTTCACGGTGGATTTGGAGGAATAAACCCGTTATGAGAAAGCCACTTGTGTCTGCCTGTGCTTCGAGGGAATTACATCCCCAATTCCCCTTAAGTGAATGTGCGTCAGTATGAATTGACGGTGTTTGTCATCACAACGCTGTTATGAAAGTTTCTCTGGTATAAAATGGGTGATGTTAGCATAGCAACCGAAGCTAAACTGACTATCTTGACTACTTATTGCTATCCTATTGTGGCATAAGCCGTTTTCTACAGGCACATTTTACCGGCGTATTCTTTATTATGATTCTACTTGTGATACTCGGACATGACAACCTGTGCAGCCCATGTATTGATGTATTGTATTATTATAGCAGCGAACGGATGTTCAAAGTAAGGTGGTACAATACTGCTTTACTTCTTTATTATATTGAATTGGTCAAAATGTACACTACATTGCTGGAGTTGGACCTCTTTAGATTTCTTTACCTTCTCCATGCAACTTGGAAGTATAAGTTGTGCCAGAAAGTTCCATTGTTCTTGTTGGCCAGCAACCATTCCTTATGACAGGGTGTGGTTCAAATAACCATTTGCATTTGTGTAGTCACGAACAGGCCTGTACATGTTTACTGTCACACCCTCTGTTCTGTGTTGTTCCCCTCTGCTACATTTCACCAACTGTTACATTCAGTAACTTCCAAAAGCTTTTGATAGAGAACTCATATTCAAGCAGGCATTTCTGATATTATATATAAATGCTTACAACATTAGCCGAAACATCTAATTATAATACTACATTGTTGATTCAGAAGAACTTATCGTGTACATTTTACAAAAACAAATAGCCCTCTCGCAAAACTTTCATTTTGTGCAGCCAGTGATTTTTCTCACCTTTTGAGGTCCTTGTAACGGCTCATCCGACCAGATTCTGGCTGCTGGCCTTCTTTCCTGGAACATACGAGGTTTAATTCTGAACAGAAATGTAACAGCACTTATTTTTCCTGGCAATAACAGTGAAATGAATACTGCACTGCGCACTAAAAGTCCTACCTCTTGCGCTGTCTTCACCTGAGTAATCGACAACTCCTTTGCCTGAATGTTCAGCCCTTCCATGTCACATAACATCCTGTGAAAGTAGGTTTCAAGTTCAGACAAGAACAAACTTGCCTACGCCTTCTTCTGTCCTTTATTTTATAGAATAGAAAGATTCATCAGGCATAGAAAGCATTACTCGATTATGACTGCCACAAATACTGATGAAATCAAACTCATCAAATAAATAGAACAATGCAAACTGAAGTGTCCGGTAAGCATCAGGAATTACTTCAAAGCAGTTATTTGAAGTCAAGTAGAAAGTCTCACTGAAACTTGGCTGAGACCCAAATAATATGTCAGCATAAATGAAGCCACTCCTCCCCGTTCTTATCAAGTTTAGTCCTTAAAACTGAAAAGTGATACGTAATTATTGAAGCTGACTTTAATATTCATGTTGACGATGATATCAATAGCCTTTATCCCCCCACACTTTGAAGGCCGGTCTGTGAAAATATTGTTGGTCCAGGCAGGAAATGAACAAAAATGTCACAATGTTACGTACTTATGGTTTAAAGTTGTTTAATGATTTTAATTCAATGATATGTTCAAATGTGATGTTAACCTGTTCAAGAAAATGACATGTGGTCATCCAGGCAAGGCCTACCATTGAAATGATGGGTCAAAATAGGGAAATGGTCAACTAGGTTACCTCTCAAATGAGTTACCCAGCACTGGGTAATTCAGTTGACAGGTAACCTATAATTTGTATGACATGTAGACGTCATTACACAGCATTATCATTCTACATATGTCAAAACACACTTTTTTATCCAATTATTTAAAATAGATGTCAGCAGCTGAGAAACAGCGGAGATACAGGGCTCGTCGAGATGCTGATCCTGCAAGAAGGGCAGCATATTTAGAGAAGCAGAGAGAGGCATGGCACAGGTTCAGATCAGAAGGGAAGGTGAAAACAGTGGCAGAGATGAGTGACAGAGATAAAAGAAGCAAGAGGGCCTATTGGAGGAAGGCACAGCAGAGAAGCAGAGAAAGACAACACAGGCTTGACAACTTAGCTACACCACCAGACAGTCCAGACGGCCAAGTCGAAGTTGTCCATCAACCTCAGGAAACAAGGTAGAGATTTATTATAGCAAGACAGAAACAGGTTTATGTTTTCAACAGGAAAATTGTGTAACAAATTAGAAGGTTTCCATTAATTTGCTGTATACACAGCACATTATCTGTAAAGTAATTTATTTTGTTTATTTCAGACAGAAAAAAGCTGGAAGAAAAAAGGCCAGGAGAGAACACTCAAAATTACACAGAGAAATACAAAAACTGAAACATTTGCTCGGGAAACAATAAAAAAATAACAGACAAACTACGCAAAAGACTCAAAAGACGCTGTGCGCTCTCAGAGTCCCCGGCATCAAAAACAAGGCGACTGCTACACAATGTCCCTGTTTCTGGCGAAGTGCGGAGATCATTGCTTGTTCATCATGCCCTCATGGCCAACATCAAGGACGCCTTTGCCACCGCCAAAAGGAGAACACACAGGCAGGCAATGTCACAAATTCTAACTGGGAGGATCCTTAAAAAGTATGGATTACAAAAATAAGTTTGTACAGCACTACACATCTCCAGAAAGAGGAACAAGAATCCTGCTGAAGGCAATATACCGAAGCCTATGCTTCCGAATTCAAGACAGCGTCATTGCTTACCTGACGAGGGATGAACAGCAGGCTAAGCACAAACAATCACCAGGCGGAAGATAAAGAAACAGAAGAGGTTTTTAAATGATACCCTGAGAAACCTCCACAGGAAATGTCTCACTGAACATCCTAACTACAATCTCTCGTACTCCTTGTTCTGTCGTATGCGTCCCTTCTGGGTAGTTAACCCAACACTTGCAGAGAGACAAACCTGTCTTCGCAAGGTTCATGAGAATCTTTCCTTTCTGGCTGAAAAGCTTCACACTCTTAAGTTAATTAGGAGCGTGGACATGGAAGACCTGACAACATCAATAAGCTGCAATCCAAATTCAAAGGACTGCATGTAACACGAGTGTCCCCACTGCAAAGGACAGGAGTTTGCCATAGCAGCAGAAGTTAACCTTCAGGCAAATGTCGAACTCAGTCAGTGGTCAACTGAAACAGTCATCAGAGAAAAGAAAAACAAAGATGGTAAAAAGGACAAGGTCCCCATGAAAATCACTGTGAAGAAGAAAAAGGACATAGTGTTGGCGGATCTGCTGGAGATGTTTCAAGGCCAATTGAGACATTTCAAACGGCTTACATTTAACATTAAAAGCCAGTTCACCCACTACCGTGAATTAAGAAAAAGCATGACCAGCCAAGAATGCTTGATTCATGTGGATCTTTCGGAGAATTACTCATGTAAGCTTGCAGCATAAAATCAAGGCAATGCACTTTGCCCCAAACCAGAAGCAAGCAACGCTCCACACAGGAATCCTTCATGTTGATGGGACAGCAGAGCACATGTGCTTTGGCACAATGTCGGCATCAAAGGAGAAAGGCCCATCTGCCATTTGGGCACATTTGTCCCCCATCCTGGATGAAGTGAAGCCCTCGTATCCTTCTGTCGAGGTGGTGCATTTCTTCAGTGACGGTCCATTCACGCAATACAGACAGAAGGGAAACTTCTTCCTCTTTAGCACAGAGCTGATGAACCGTGGTTTCAAAAGGGGGACATGGAACTTTTTTGAAGCCAGCCATGGGAAGGGTGCTCCAGATGGAGTGGGAGGCCTCCTGAAGCGAACGGCTGACAGGCTTGTTAGCCAAGGTCATGACATCCCTTCAGCAGAACATCTCTACAGTGCTTTGGTCAACAGCGGAACAGTTAGGGTGTTCTACATCGGAGAGAATCTGGTGGATGAAGCAATTAACAAGATGCCAAGTCATCTGCCAGCAGTGCCCTCAACTATGCGTATCCACCAGGTGGTCACAGGGGCACCAGGAGAGATCTTGTATCGAGATGTAAGTTGCCCTTGCACCGCTAGACAAAGTTATGAGTGTCGCTGTGATGACACTCATACTTTTAGTTTTGAGGTTCAGCAAACAACCCCTTCGCTGCCTCAAGCACCTAAAAGCAACAGCAAAGAGAATGAAAGGCTGTGGGGTCCTGATTCAATTGGCCAGTGGTGTGCCCTTAAATATGATGGAGATATTTACCCAGGAGTCATTCAGGAGGTCATGGACACACATGTGCAGGTAAAGTGCATGCACGTTGCCAGAGTAAACCGGTTCTTCTGGCCACTGAGAGAGGATGTGCTTTTGTACCCTTTTGAGGACATTTTGAGAGTGATTCCTCCTCCAAAGTCAGTGACCTCACGCCACGTGGAGATTGACAAAGACATCTGGTCTAGTTTCTAAAAGGTCCAACTGAATGTTGCAATTGAATAGTACTGTTCTGTTGAATATTAATGTTACTGTACTATTCTTTAATATTTCGTTTTTAGGTAAGGCTTCACTTGGACCCCTGTGCTGGTTTGAACCCATTACAAAAGCATTACTTTAAAAACTGTTCTTTATTTGTTCCTCTACTGTGGGTTTGATCTTTGTCTGACTTACAAGTCACTTTCGATAAAACCGTCAAATTTCGCAATGTAAATGTAAACTATTTAGACTGTTCTGTAGGTATTTAATTAGAAATGAATTCTGAATGTCTGAATTAGAAGAACTTGTTCCAACCCTTCACCGGTTACTGATCAGAGGGAATGTTTCATTTGCACTGTGTTATTTTTTGTTTTGCTTGTTAGTACATTTCAAATGTAATGTATTTTGTATGAATTTGGTGTTTCATAATTGAATCAATTGAATGTTTCAATTGAATTTTGCACTTCTTCCTTGAAATAAACATAGTGATGATGGTTAATAATGTGTCCAGTCAACTATGTTATTTGCGTCAAATGTGTGACTTTCATTGTCCACTATGTTGCACCTCATTTTTTCAAATGTAAAATATCTAAAATAGTGCTTCTGATATCCTTTATAGCATAATGTAAATCTACACAGGTTGGAGTTTTACGTGACATCTCTTAAAACTATCAAAATGACCTGTATGGTACTTTTATAATAGAAAATATCCCTATCCTTAATGACAGTGCTGAACATAGCACATGAAAAAACAAAACTTTAATACAATTATTTTTGAATCTTTTAAAAATCTTTGGATATATGGTAGATATATGGTCATTTCAAATTGGATTTTACTTGAAGTGCAGGACTTAATCAAATGATTGTAATGACATCAAGTTTGTCCGTAACATAGTTGACAAACTGAGTAGTGAAAACATCCTTTCCCTTCAAATAAAAAAATTAATAAAAAAGTTTAAGCTTTGCAACTAGTGGATATGTTACACTGAGGAATATACTAACTTGAACCACTGATTGCTCTATTGAAAAAGGACACTTTTTTTTACAGTTTTGTTGATGTGAAATGTACCCTAAATTATAGAATGACTAGATTCAACTTTATTGTTATTGTGTAGTGCCGAGAGACGGGAGTCGGAGGCGGGGTATCGAAGGTACAAGCTAGACTTTTATTTAGCATCTGAAAACACATGTAAACAACTTCATGCCCGGGAAGCGAAGACCGGCGGAAACAGGAAGTCCGGTTCACTAAAATGTCTGTGCAGAACAATACCCCAACCCATAGATCCGTGGGTGAATAATGTCGATCACCACAATTGCACATATTACAGGTACTGAGACAACGAAATGCAGTTTAGCTTCGAACCAGGAGTGCAAAAAGCAGTAAAGTGAAAAGTAATGTACACAATCTACAGAATAAAAGAGAATGAATTGAATGATGAATAAACAGTGAGGGGTATGAATACACTAGAAATACACAGCAGCCTGTGAGCAGTATGAACAGTGTGTATGAATATGCTAAGATATATAAAGTATTGTAGCATCTCGCTACAGGAACACAGGGAGGCTTAGTTTGTCCTTTATCCGGGAGTTTATTATACAGATCACAGGTTACTGTTGACGGAAGAGGATTAGGGCCACATGAACTTTTTTTTTGGGAGGATTTGAAAAAAAAAATGTTGTTTTTTTGTTCTGAGAAACAAATCAGAATTCTGACTTTAATCTCAGAATTCTGACTTTAAAGTCAGAAATACCGCTAACTGTTGAGAATAATCTTCAGTGAGAGACTTACACATTGCAGTAGGCAACAATGGAGGATGTGAGTGAATTTCTGCGCGCCAGAGGGGTCCAAGAGGAAACCATATTGCAAATGGAAGAACGAAAGGTGAGTTATAAATATATAAATGTCTTTTGGGCGTTCGTAAAAACAACGAAAAGGCGTTAGAATGTGAAATGCAGACATTGATGAGCTAGCAGCAAGCGCATTAGTTTATATGCTATGGTTTGCCCACCCCCCATCTAATTCAGTAAATAATGGTTATGAAAAACTTGGATTTCAGAAGCGGAGCAACCCAAGTTTTTCATTCATTGCATAACTACACAGTTGTATGTGTAGGTCAATAAACCTTAGAAAATCTTGAAATCTTGAAAGGGATGTGCAAAATAGTCATTATATACAGTCTTTAATTAACTATTAGTAGAGAATAACGAGTAATGAATACTTTATAGGGCAGGGTTGCCAACATTTGAGTTCAGCTTGGAGTGAGATTTTTTTTTGGTGAACCGAAAAAAGAAACGTTCATGTGTACAGTGTTACAAACTAGGGCTTCCCATTAATGTACCGGGCGCTAGAGTGGAATGCGCACATACACAGTGTACCCGCGACTCTTACAATGAAGGCTCGATAATCAGCTCACAGCATATAAAATGGCGTATAGGTGTAAGCAGAGGTAAAGTGCTATTTTACAAGTGTTGGGGGGGGGGGGGGGGGGGGGTCCGCGCATGCTCCCCCGGGAAGATATATATTTTTTTTATATTGAAGTTAAATGCATCAACCTGGTGCACGTTGAGAGCAACATTAAGAGATCTATGGATACATCTCTCAGCACCCATATGAAGCAGAACTGTAAACAGATTTTCTTTTTCTTTATGGATATTTTACAAATCACTCACCTTTTAAACTGTATTCTTGTTTTACTGTTATAGTATTTCATAACTGTTTTTCATTTATTCTCATAAATGGTGACCAAAACGTTTGAGACCCACTGAGATAACTAAAGTTAACTCTCTAGACAGAGAGTCCCTTACCTCACTGAGCTGTAGTTCTCTCAGTCTGACAGGATAGAGCTCTCCCTCTCATTGTTTGAGAAACAGCTTCTAATATCCGTTAGCGCAGCTAGCTAACCAGATGCTAACAACATCAATGCAAATAGTGAGTTTGGTAGAAATATACTGTATAATAGTAAAGTTATTTAAGATGATGCCATACTTATTGAAGATTTCACATTATAAATATTCCCCACAATTATTCAAAAGCATATTCTTCCAAACTCCTTGCTGTAGTATGACCACCAGGAGACTATTGATGTGTGTAGTGAGTTTGGTAGTAATACGCTGTATAATAGTGATTGAATATTATTGTATTCTCTTTTTTCGGAGTTGCACTTTGCAGACGATCCCTGAGCACTCGTTTCTACTCGGGCTGCGGATAGAGAACAATAGCCGCGTTCACACCGCAGTACTTTTCCCACTTTAGTTCCGATATAGTTCCGAAATGTCGCGTTCACACCAAAAAGAGCCGGAACTAAAATTTGTTCATGAGAACCTTTTCACCCCCTTTTCCGTTCCTGCTAGAGAGCAGGGACTTTCGTGGGAGAAAAAGGTTCCTATTTCTGATTGGCTGGGCGGAATGCAAACCACGCCCCGTAAAACTCCCAAAAAGTTTTGTGAAGCCGCCATTTTATTATCCTTGCATTAGCATGATTAGCATTAGCATTAGCCCAGCGCACCAACGGAGAGAGACTAACTTATGGCAACACAAAAGAAAACATGGGAGCGGTGGAGATGAGGAGGTGTCGGCGTTCTGGCGATTTACTCTGAAGGCTTCAGTAGAAGCTGCTGGGAGTCCCAGCAGCTTCTACTGGGACTCCCAGCAGCTTCTACTGAAGCCAGTCCCCAAGTCTGGGGACTTCCGGCCGGGGGCTCCGGGTGGCAGTATACGCCGTGAAGTTGTTTGCGGTTTTGCAGGTAAACCCAAAGCAGAAGAAGAAAAGTGACGACAGCGGCTTCATTTGCCCAATCCTCCCTCAGGGATTTATTCTGGTGTGAACGCGATCTGTACATGTTTATGTAATGTAGTTCATGAGAACTAGAGAGTTCTCATGAATTAAATTCTCATGAAACTTTGTGGGAAAAGTACTGCGGTGTGAACGCACCTAATGTAATGTGTCCAGCTCGGAGGACGGCGTGTATTGGCTTTTTTTGTTCAAAATGTGATTGTAGTTGGTTGTCAACCTTACCACGGTACTTAGGAGACGTCATTTGTGTCTGAATAACGTTTTGTTCATGAGTTATTGATCCGTGAAATCAGAATCTCCCAATATCGTTCCAACTTTACTGAACCAAGCCAGAAGACTGTCTCATTTCGTAGACCGCTCGGGTTTGCTGTTCCTTCACTTTATTTTTGTATTTATGTACATTTATTTTGGACGAAAACTTAGCGTGAGGAAAGGCAAGTGTGGCGTGAGTGCGTGAGATATGGGTTAATTGCGTGACTCTCACGCTCAATGCGTGAGTGTTGGCAGCCCCTGTATAGGGATTCTATTACTATCTAATAATAAAAATAATAAAAATGCAATAACGCGCTTTAGCCACTAGGTGCCCGTTTCTATCAGCTGTGCACCATTATGGTGTAAATACAGTCAATCTACCAATTGGATCAAATATAAAAGTCAGCCGAATTATTGTTGAAACTGCAAGGAGGCGTATTGTGTGAAAATAAATGTAAGATGTTGTTTAATTGCTGATATATTGAGGATCCACGTCATATATTCAGTTTGGTGGCATTTCTTCTGTTTGTCTCTACAAAGCCCTCATGTTTCTCATCAGGGCTCTATAAATATACAACTACGGCAGATAATTCATATTTAATGCAGCCGAACCGTGTATGCAACAATGCCGTTATGTGATGACTTTCAAAGAGAAAAGCAAGCCGAAGCTGTTGCCTGGCAACGCAATCACACAACGTCACGTCCGTTAATTCCACATCCACCTGGATTAACCTTGATTTAATACATTAATGTAGCGTTTGTTTCTGCTAAAAGAGGTGTCGACCAGCTGGGGCAACAAGAAAATGTTCACGTCTTGCCGTGATACCGGGTTGATTTTGTTATAGCCTACACACAACCTATGGTTGCAACAGAGGATTGTGGGTAATGTAATGTCTTTGGCCATCCAAAGCTCATAGAAAACTACTTGTTTCTCAGAATTGAAGGGGATAACGTGACAAAAGCATTGTACACTAAAACCTATCTATGTCGTTTAATCAACAAGGATAATCTGATGTTTTTGAGTTGTTGAGTAGTGGAGATATCACTGTCAAATCAATTGACAGTAAGGGGAATACTTACTTCCTGGTGTACAATTCTCCGTTATCCAATGGGAATGGACGCTCACATTGCCTTTAAGTTAAAGGCAATGTGATCCGGCTGTTAAAGGCAGTTAAAGTTTAACTGCCTTTAACAGCCGCTGACCGAAACGGATGCTCTGGTTCCACGAGCGTCAAATACCGACGCCGATGGGAATACATTGCAATCAGTTGAAAGCTATTTGCGTCCGTTGATGGCGGCAGAAGGAGCCTCGGCGCGTCGCAACTGGACGCCACGGGATCCTGACCAAGCGTCGCTCCTGGACGCCCAGGCATACTTGCCAACCCTCCCGATTTTCGCGGGAGACTCACGATTTCATTGCCCTCTCCCGGTTTCCTCCCATCATATTTCTCCCAAATTTCTGACAAAATCAGATTTACTCACAGACTGTTTCCACACTGACTTTAATACAGCTACACCATTGTTTGGTTCCATGGTAGCGCGTCTCTTTAGTAGCGCGCGCAACTGAAAGTCTGAGAGGGTGAGAAGAACAAGAATCGACAACTCGACCCTCTGCTCACTCCTTTCCTGTAAAATGCAGGTCCAGCCCACACATATGATCCATCAAGGATGGTGCTACAGGCCGCAAGGCAGTGCACTTACAACTACAATAAGCATGTTAACGTTAATCTAATACAGCTCTGGCGATCCACTAGCAGCATAGTGTAGGACCATACCTATATAAGGCATATTTATACTTTTCATTTTTCAAAATACCAAACAGATCATGCATTTTAGCCATTCCTCATTTCGCTCAATTTAACACTGCCTTTCATGCTCGGATTCAGTGAGAACAGCACCATCTGGTGGCCTGAAATATGTACTACAGCATCTCAGCTGCTTTGGAACGGTAATGTCCGTGGCTGTCTCCTCCTGATTGGTGGAGTTGGCCCAATAGCCGTAGCACAACTTCTGTGACGACATAAAAGTGTTCAAATCTGGATCAGTCTGTATCAGATCCGTTGCAGCCCCTTTTTAAGAGATTTGGGTATGAGGAAAAGAGAGAGGGTTGTGTTTTCTGACACTTGTTGAGTTCCTTGGAACACCGGGGACTCATATTTCATGTATAAAGACGTACAAAAGTGCATTTTGCATGATAATTCACCTTTAAGTTGTCCAATCCAAAAGGTGGATCAGTTTATTTGAAGAAAAATAGGTCCAAACTAATACAGGGTTTTTACCTTCTCTCTTTACACATTATAATCATACTAAACATATAATGCTG